>NW_019416322.1:36902-198981 GCF_000390285.2 Anoplophora glabripennis | reverse complement strand
TAATAATAATAATAATATTTATTTAATCCCCACAGACATAATTTTACAATGTATAGGACAACTCAAAAATACATGTGCACAAACATACACTAAACTTACAAGAACATAATTAAAAATTATACAATAATAGCAACAATAGCATGGAGTGCAACAGTTACACCGTCAAAAGATCCTTATCTAAATAATATTCATCTAAGGTATAATAACATTTACTTAATAACAGATCCTTGACTTTGCGTTTAAAATGCAATACATGTAAATTTTTAAAACAATTAGGAAGATGATTATACATCTTAATACCCGCATATGAAATAGATTGTTCGAATTTATGTGTTCTATGCCTCGGTAATACCAATAAATTGGGATTCCTTGTTGTGTAATGATGCAGAGACGAACTATGAAGATATTTGTTCAAATTTTCTTTGATGTATAATAAAGAACGAAATATATAAATGCAGGGCAAATTCATAATTTTATTATTAATAAAAACCGGCCTGCAACAATCCCTAGGAGAGAGACTAAAAATAATTATCATATTTTTTTTCTGCGATTTAAATAATCTAACAGTGTCGGTGGCACAACCCCACAACACTACATTATAAGTAAGCAGATTATAAACCAGGCTGTAATAAATAATTAACAATGAAGTCACTGGCAGTGATTGTCTTAATTTTAATAACGCACAGTATGACTAATTAAGCTTTTTAATTAATAAGGATATATGATCCGACCATCTTAAATTGTCGTCAATATATATTCCCAAAAATCTGATGCATTTTTTTGAAGTTATCGAATTGTTACAAACAGTAAAATTTAATGGGGCTACCGGCGTTGTGTATGAGGAGTGGAAATAAATACATTCAGTTTTATCTATATTAGCTATCAAGCCATTTTTTTCGCACCAATTGGCGAAGCATTGCACCAAACTTTTAGTTGACAATTGGAGTCCCTCCCGGGTTCCCACCAGCGATGTATCGTCAGCAAAAACAGTTAAAACGCTTGCATTTATACAGGGTGTTAAAAAAAGAGTGTAAAATATTTAAGGAGGTAATAGTATGAACCAAAATAGGCAGAAAAGTCTCAATAAACATGGGTCCGCAAAGTAACGGTTGCGGAGATATGGAATGTTTTATGTTTTTTAGCCCCTTTTTTTATTTTGCAAAAACGTTGTGTATTTTCTTATAATAGTTGGTTGATGTTTAGTGAAATAAACAGTACGTATTTGACAGTTGTTCTCAGTGCACAAGTTTTCTTTCGCTATGGCTGGTTACTCTAACGCAGAATTAACAGACATGCATTTCATGTATGGTCGTGCTAATGGGAACGCCACCGAAGCGCGACGTCTTTATGTTGACGCTTATCCAAATCGCCAGATTCCTTCACAACGCATGTTTGGAAGAATTCACCAAAGATTGCGTGATACCGGTTCCTTGAGCAAACAGTGCCATTTATCCGGAAGACCAAGGTCGGTATCCACTCCTAGAGCAGAAGAAGAAATTCTAGCACTGGTAGAGCAGAATCCAGGTACGAGTGTGCGGAGAATATCAGCCGAGGTAGGAATTAGTGGTCCTCTTGTTTGGAGAATCCTTCACGAGCAACTGCTTTATCCATACCATGTGCAACGAGTACAGGCCTTAAATCCAATAAATGATCATCAAGCACGTTTGGTTTTTTGCCGCTGGTTTCTACGTCATGATGCTGAAGACCCTCGTTTTCTTGCAAACATTCTTTTTACTGATGAGGCCGGGTTCACAAGAAATGGAGTGTTTAATTTTCACAATACGCATATTTGGGCCGACGAAAATCCTCATGCTCTAATAGAATCTGGACATCAGGCACGTTTTTCATTAAACATTTGGATGGGTATTGTAGGTGACAGGTTTCTAGGTCCTGTTGTTTTACCAAACCGATTAACAGGCGCTGCTTACCTCAACTTTCTGCAGAACACACTGTATGAGTTTTTGGAAGACATTCCTTTGAATCAGAGGCAACAAATGTGGTTCCAGCATGATGGTGCTCCAGCTCATTTTTCCATGGCCGTTAGAGAGCATTTACACCAAACTTTTCCACATAGATGGGTAGGAAGGGCCGGACCTGTTTTATGGCCTCCAAGATCGCCTGATCTGAACCCTCTAGATTTCTTTGTTTGGGGATATTTGAAGACATTAGTGTATGGTACTCCTGTAAATAGCCTGGAAGAGCTGCAGCTACGGATTAATCAAAAGTGTCAAGAAATCCAAACCAAGGAGGGTGTTTTCGAAAGAGTTCGAATATCGTTGAGACGAAGATGTCGTGCCTGCTTGGAAATGGACGGGAGGGCACTTTGAACATCTTCTGTAACTTTGTTTTTTGTTTGTTAAAGCTTCCTTTGTCGGTTTATTCCTAATAAAATAAAATGTTTGAAAAACGAATAGTGGTCCATATCTCCGCAACCGTTACTTTGCAGACCCATGTTTATTAAGACTTTTCTGCTTATTTTGGTTCATACTATTACCTCCTGAAATATTTTGCACTCTTTTTTTAACACCCTGTATAAATGGGGTGTAATAGTTGTGATGGACTATCTACGACGTACAATCCAAATCAAATTAAATTTTGACTTAGCTGATCAGAATTGATTTTAACCAAGTGATTAGTTTCAACCGATCTGTCCGAGATGTGCTAATCAATACTGTACTTACTATAATAACTTTGCATAATATTCCATGATATTACTGTAGTGGTTGTAAAACGTACCGCGATATCTCATTGTACTCACAATCAGTCCTCGAAGGGGTGCAGATCAATCAACGCCAAGAGTAAGAGTTTGTTATGGAACTGTTTCTCGTGCAGAGCTCTAGCGCTCTACGATAAGCCATAAATTAGGTATATCACGCCTGTTGTGCCATATTAAACTAATAGCCGGGCTCCGCATATTTATGTGCAATAATTCACAAAACAACCCACTCGATCCAATTTCTAAGAAATCATGACTAATTTGCTAATCGGTAGGATAAGAAAGACAACCGCAACCTTATTTGTAGAGATAGGTTTCAGAGTACAAATCATAAATAAACTAGAAGATAATACAATAATTATAAAAACTCTGGTACAAAAACGGGAATACACGCCACGCCGCCAATATGTTTCTGCCTCGGGTGTCGAATGCGGTTAATTCCAACACCGTGACGCAGGGGTCACTTCTTGGAATTCTATCTTAAAAAATATCGTACGGAATGTACTTCCAAAATAAAAATGTCTCCCGATTTTTTACAAATATGCACAATTTATTCAATTTTGCTGTTCCACACTGTATACATGTGTGTATTTATGAGATTTTCCATCACAGTTTGTATATTAGACCAGAAGAGATGCAAACTCTACAGGGTGTTAATGAACTTATGTCAAAAATTTAAAGGGGTGAAAAAGAAGCAAAAACTGAGTTAACTCATGTCACAAAGTTGAAGATCATAGAGAAAAAAGCTAATTAAAAATGTGTTTAAAACTGTTTTGGAACTGCTGATATACATGTATTTTATCGCGGGGAGTATTTACAAAAAATTGTGTAATACTTTTTACGAGTTTGTAGGTTTCTATGAAGCCGGACTATATTCAAAAGTCAGTTTGTAATACATTGTTGTAGTGATTGCTGTGCTGTTTTTCGAGAGTACATTTAATAGCTCAGCTTACTCCTGAGGATTTTCCACTACGTCGAGGTTTTTGTGAATGGTTGTGTGCATGCAAATGGTGGGTACATCGGACATCTCTGAAAATCAGCAGTTCTTAAAAAGTGGCTCCTTGCAATGTTGAGGTAAGGTAGATTTTAAAATTACATTTTACTCAACACAAATCCGTGTGAGGTAATTTTGACGTAACGGACATGCGACAAAAATATTTGGCATAAGTTCATTGACAGCCTGTGTAGAAGTGAAAACTTAACTAGTTTACATAATAAAGCTATAACCTCTAACTACAGCATACTAAAACTAAGTCCATTAGACAAATAATGAATATTACATTTGTAAAAATTGTCTACATTTTGTACAAATATGTTTCATATAAAATAAAATGATACCCCAAAACGATTTTCAAAGAACTAACTTGTTTGCCGCAAATTCCAAAGTTCGCCTTGAAAATGGCGTAAACAACTGAACGTCGATTTTAGAAATTAGATGTGAATAACAGAAACGTATAGTATTACTGAAAGCCACTGCCGAATAGGAATGGGAAGGGGGGGAGGAGAATGAGGAGGAGAAGGAGAGGAACCAATGTTCTAGAATTTACTTTTACTTTCAGTTTTAATTATTATACTAATTATCGCAACATTATTGTGGGTAGTATTTCCAAGTTTTATCACGAAATTATGTTATTTTTTTTGTACAGAAAAAGGTACTCCTGAATTTCAGGAGGATGCATCATTTTCGAATAAAATCAATCTAGGAAAATGCAAATAAGAATTACTAAATCGGTGTCCCACTGGCCTGTCAATCTTCATTATTAGATTCCACGCTCAAAAATGGGAAAAAAATGAACAAAGGTCTGAAAATATATGCCCTAGGAGAGCTTACAACCTCAGGTTTATAAGAACTACTTTTCTTTTGCTTAAACGTAGTTTATAGTGGCAGTCTAATTATGACAGATGGATTATATAAATCTCAGGAGATGTTGGTAGGTGTAAAATATTTAAAGGATTTATAGAGAATTACAGAATTTATTTCAAAAAAAGGATGTAAGTATGTACTTTTTCGCCAATGTGTTCTTCACTGGCAATGTCTTTGTGTCAAGGGTTATTTTGGGCGCAAAGATTTGTCTCACTAATATTAAAATTTTTCACAGATGGGAAAATAATCAAAATATCTCTCAAGACAATGTGTATTTATTTCTTTATTAAAGGACAGTTCAATTTCGTGTACTGTAAAATTTACTGTTTTGTATAACAGTAAATAAAAACATTAAAAAATGTTTTAAAGTTATAAAAGTCCACCGTTAAATCAGTAAGAGTGTTTTGACGTAGGAGTTTGCTCTTGCGTCTTCTTTTCCTCTTGTCCTACTTGATTTATATAACTTCGCCATTTGTCCGCTGTCACACGTTTTAATGAATTAGTCACAAGGACTTCAATATCCTGTAATTTAAATTTAAATTTCCAGCTACTTCACCTTTCATTTGAGCCTACTCCTATTCGATGAGGTTAAATTCACGATGGAAGTCTTATTTAACGTTTTTCTACCATTTCATCAATAATGTATTTTATCAAATACTCTTTGTGATTGACAGTCATTAATCTCTCTCTACAGAATTTTTATAAAATATCCATTAAAGAAAGTTTGTGTATAATTATAAATTACTCTATATACAGGGTGTTTTCAAATGAAGTAGCAAATATAGTGCCAGTGAAAAATAAGAGGGTTGAAGTAAAAATTCCTTATATGAAAGTTGCACCCCTAAGGCGATATACCCTCTTAAAAGAGGGGATTGAAATTCTCATTTTAATTTTTTTCATTAACATGAGGAATGCCAGAGACACGAAACTTGGTATGAGCATCCTAATAATACAGAAAAAACTTTTGTTCGATCATTGACGTATTTTATAAAGGAGTGAAACTGTCAACCCCATAGCAATTTTATTAGAAATTTTCTATATGAAGCAAATTATTTATTTAAAAATATTTATTGGGAAGACTGATTTATTCCACAACTTTTTTATCTATTGTAATTTTTCGATAAAACCGATAGTTTTCTAGAAAAAAAAATTGCGTCATCGTTCACTAAAGGGGCAATTGCGAAAATTTGTAATAATAAAGTAGGCGAATGTCATAACAAATAAATTGTTATATATCATATTAATAAATTGACACTTTCTGCCAATAAGCTGGTAATTTAATAATAACACTAAGAATAATTTGCTATTAATTAAAGAAAAATGTTTGATAACCTATGACTATGGGATATGTATTAGGTAAAGTTATTTATCTGAAATAAAATTTAAAATAAACTAAAAACAAGAAATGCAAAATTAAATTTAAAGAATATTCTCGAAATAATTTCCATTTTGCTGCAAGCATAACCTAATACGTCTGTTGAAGTCATAACGCACTCGCACAAACAGTTCTTGGTTATTGCGAAAGTCATCTGCTGCCTGAAATATTCTTAAGCGTAGTTCTTCTAAGGAGGCAACAGGAGTGGCATAAATAATGCTTTTTATGTGTCCCCACAAAAAGAAATCCATAGGCGTTAGGTCAGGTGAAAGTGCAGGCCAACAAACAGGGGCATCACGACTACGACCAATCCAGCGATTCGGGTAATTTAAATTTAACACATCACCTGGCGTAGCGAGGGGTACATCGTCAAGTCATGTTGGAAGATTTTCGTTCAAAAATCTAAGATACTCGGCCGCTCCAAGCCTGTGTGGAAGAATAAAAGGACCTACTAGAGTATTTCCTACAATTCCCATCCAAACGTTTAAACTGAAATTATGTTGATATCTTGAAACAAATATTTCATGAGTATTTTCTTCTGACCATCAATGAACGAAGGTTTACTGCACCTACTCTAGGAAAATTTGCTTCATCGGTGAAAAGTATATTCATTAGGAAATTTAAGTCATGTCTAGAAATATTAATGTACGCATTGACAAAAATCCACGCGGTTAGGTAAATCAGGGTCATTCAATTCTTGCATGGGTTGATGGTGAAAAGGGTGTAAAAGATTTTCATGAGCTACATTCCACACAAGATAACGTTAATTGGAACACCTTGTGTATTGTATATGTATTTATTTATTCATATTTGAGATTAAATCCATTTTTATGTTACCATATATGTACCACAAGGGAAAATAGCTGAAATTACCACATATATTCTCTCTAACGAACGTTCACTATAATGAACAATGAATTACGTTCTCTTGGGAATTCGTCATATCAGAACTTGGGTTTTATTTTACTGTTTGAAACCCATGCATTGTTTTATTCCGTGCATACGTGTCTAAAAATATATAGGGTTGATTTCTAGTGAAAATTCTTTTTACCTAATATTAAATTTATACTATGTATTCTTTGAACCTTTTTTTATTTTATAAAGTGTATTTTTCTGATAATTTACATATATTTTTTTATATTTTTCAGCGTGGTCAGTCAATTGTTATAAACAAAAAAGTTGTAAAAAAAATTACTCGCCGAATGGCTTTGAAAACAGTTTTTTATTGTAAAAATGGGTCAAAGTAAACACTTTTTGTTCCTTGACAAAAATTCTAAAAATGCTTTGTTTCCGAGATATTTACAATTTAATGTGAAAGAAGTGACGAAATCGACAAATTTTTAAACGGAATTTTTTTCTCAAAAACTACTGAACAGTTTTTAGTTATGACAACACTTCAAATTTAAATTTTCTTTTTACAATATCTTGGATTAGATTATATTTACAATAAACATTATTATGATTTTTTTTTAATCGATTGGTTTTTGCAAGTAATTAGTAAAACTTAAATATTCGATGTTTGGTTTTATAAATGGCTAAAATTGACTTGAAAGTTATACCAAAACTAAACTAATTAAGCTCTTTAAATCGTAAAATTAACCTAATAATAATAATTGACCTAGGGGTCTCGAAAAATAAAAAAGTTATTGGATAATTTTTTGTATAGGATAATTATTTTATTTTTATTTTATAGAAATATTAAGAGCAATAAAAGTATATTAATTTCTTTTTTATTTAATTTTTAAATGATAAGTTTTTCGTTATTTTCGACAAGTTCTTGAGTTGAAATAAGCGTTTCATCATCAATTTCGGATGGAACATTCTGACATTCATCTGAGCACGCACAGACTGCACAGCATTCCAGGCACGATGACAAACAGTTAAATTTTTCGTAGAACATTTTCCACTACATGAACAAAAATATTTTTGAAGCATATCTAACGCAGTTTCTCCTTCGAAATAATTAAAATCCAAACAACCATTTTCGATTTTCCATCCATGTATCAATGGATCCAGAGTTACAATTTCACTATTTGTAGCCTGTTTCCATTAACTTATTTGCCATTTTGATCTCAAATAATGTTGCAATAATGCTGGGTACGAAGATGGCAATCTATCGCTTGCAGCATTTTTTTTTTAAAGCAGTTGTTTGTCTCAATTTATTTATAGATTTCGAGCAATCTTTCCATTTATTTTGAGAATAAAAATACTATAATCTAGTCCAAGATATTGTAAAAAGAAAATTTGAATTTGAAGTGTTTCGCGCCCGGCATAGCGCCACTGACGCCGCCAGTTTGATGCGTATGTTTATCATGATTTTCTTTAAAATACTCTTTTTTTACTCGCTTTAGACCTTCAATAAAATAATTGACCTATACAAGAAAAAAAATATATCTTAAAGTAGAAGATCTGCCGAATGTTATGCTTTTTTTAGAATTAAACTCTGTTCAGTAGTTTTTGAGAAAAAAATTCCGAAAGTTTGTCGATTTCGCCACATTAAATTGTAAATATCTCGGAAACAAAGCATTTGTCAAATTTTTCTCAAAGAACAAAAAGTGTTTGTTTTGGTCCATTTTACAATAAAAAAATCCATTCGGTGAGTAATATTCTTTACAACTTTTTTGTTTATAACAATTGACTGACCACGCCGAAAATTATAAAAAAAAATATGTAAATTATCAGAAAAATACACTTTATAAAATAAAAAACGTTTCATGCTGTAGGTTTTTGTTTCAAAAATTGAGTCGGTTACCTTCATTTAGAAGCATCATTTTAGGGGTGAACTGCTCGCCTATTTTGGTGGTAATTGCGACACTTATCTATTATCTTTACGTTTTTTCCTTGATAAAAATGTAATTAAAAGTAAAATTCGTGAACTAATTTGTACATGTTAATTAAGGATTTCAAAACTTCGACGTCACTGAATATTATTTGTCACAGCTCATCACGTAGTTGTTTAAAAAGACATATTTAAAATAGGTACCTTTTTACAAACCAAGGACATTTTCCCTGACAGACACGTGAGTAGGGCACAGTAAGTCGCAAGCTTGTTTTTGATGACTGTATGACTGAATTGCTGTATTGGGGGATCCTGTTGTTCATTTGGAATTTTCGTTCACATCCACCCAAATCAATCACATTTCAATTTCGACATGATCAAAACAACCGAATCGATAAAAGAGGGGGACTGGCGCTGGTAATGAGAGGAATATTAATCATAATAAATATCTGTTAGCGGCAGTCTGGGCATTGCGCATCAGTCCAGTCGACAGATCTAAAATTAACCCGGACTGATCATACACTGAAAGAAATCGGTTTATTTAACTGTTCTCTAGAATAATGACATATGAGATTTTGACATATACAGGGTGGCCAAATGAAAACGAAATAGAGCCATTTTCAGGAACTGCGTCAAGATTGTAGAAAAACGCTCAGACCCGTCGATTTTAGATTAAAGGGGGACATTCTTTGCAGGTATTTTTTACTCCGCCACTGGAACAAATTTAAAGGGATTAAAAAGGAGCAAAAACTGAGTTAACCGATGTCACAAATTTGTATCGGTAGTTTAAGGTCATAGAGAAAAAAGCTAATTGAAAATGTGTTTAAAACTGTTTTGGAACTGCCGAAGTATATGTATTTTATCGCGACTAGTAGTTACAAAAAATTCTCTAACACTTTTTACGAGTTTATTTCTTATGAAGACGGACTGTATTCGAAAGTCAGTTTGTAATACATTGTTGTAGTGATTGCTGTGCTGTTTTTCGAAAGTACATTTAATAGCCGTATTTCCAAGTTTTCGTTTGAAATGGCGCATTTTGTAGTAATCGCGAATATTATAATATGGTCATAATTTATGGCGAAGCAAACTAAAATGCAAGAAAATGGTGGATACATCGAACGTCTACGAAAATCAGCAGTTTTCAAAAGGTGGCTCCTTGCAATGTTGAAGTAAGTCAGATTTTAAAATTACATTTTACTCAACACAAATTAGTGTATTTACCTCATTTTGACATAACGCACATGTGGCAATTGACATAAGTTCATTAACACCCTGTATTTTTGGTGTTAATTTTCTAAATCATTAGAAATATCTACCATGTGCCATGTGCTAAATGTAAAATTTATTCTCCTGTTGTTTTTAATATTACATAATTCCTAATTAATGTATGTTGGCACGGTGTCCTAAATCCGTCCCTGGTATTGTACGAGTAATGTACGGACCTTAGTGATTACACTCATCCTAGTTTCTAGTGTAAGTTCAACTTGCGTATTGGGCATTGTAAAGTGATTGTCACAAACTGATAAATATGGACATTGGTCAAAAAGATTGACAATCTGTTATCAATATTTTTTTTATTGATATTGTTCACTCGTAGAGTAACGTGGTTTAATTTCGGTTTCATCTTCAGAACGATTGTCAGGATATAGGTATTAAAAAACACATACAAATCCTTTCAAGTAATACTGAAAATCGTTGGTGCACAGCGGGGAATGTTTCATCATTAGCTTGTACTGTTCCATTTAAATTAGGAACAACTTAACATAAATCAAATGCTAATTGTAATAGGTATTAAGGTTCCTCATTACGTACATTATAACTTTCATGTTGAAAATCCTGTCATAATAGTCAAATCCGCTCAAACTTTTCAAGTAGCAACTTCAATATCAAGAGATTTGTATTAAGTATTAAGCCTTGGGAAAGTTTAGCAAAAGATCTGATAAATTAATTGGAAGAATTCTACTTGTAATAAGAAAATTTCCCCAGCCCGACTAAGTTGACCGAACATCTCAATTACATTATTACACCAAATTCATGGGAAATGTTGCGGAACTGGAGACATTATCGAAAACTAAGTTTAGTTTAAACAGAATTTACTTGTGGCTGATTGCAGCCATATAAATGGATAACCCTAATAAATATATGGGACTACATTATAAAAATTTGTAAGTAGATAATTCCAACCAACGGTTCCTGCCTTGCATCGGGACCGTCCGTGATTAGATCACACTGACTTTAAGTTTCTAAATCCTCTAACGAAATTGATTCAAGTGAACTAATTTGCGGGTAATAAAGGTATATTGCGTTATATAATTTTCTCTTTAGTTGTACCATTTGGAGAAGTTCTCAGTTACTTTATACTACGATTAATTGCATCGATCAGCACATGTTCACTGAAAACTGTTGCTAAAAGACACTCGCCGCGAAAAAATACATGTATTTCAGCAGTTCCAAAATAGTTTTAAACACATTTTTAATTCCCTTTTTTCTCTATGACCTTAAACTTCCGATACAAGTTTGTGACATCAGTAAACTCAGTTTTTGCTTCCGTTTCACCCCTTTAAATTTTTGACATAAGTTCATTAACACCCTGTATTTTCACTTGTCTGTTTCCTCAATTGAATCAATTACTTGTAATGTGCTCCTGAGTTAGAGTTATGGATAGAAAGACTACGACAACTTTTATTTGGCAGGTTGTTGACTAAACGTATCTCATAGTTAATTTATTTTATTAATTTAATAGTTTTGGTTTTTAAGTAGTCTATACAGGGTGGTCTCGAGGTAATGGGTCAAAATTCATGAGTAGATTCCCCAAGTAAAAATATTGCGATTTAGCCGAAATAAGAAATGTTCACCGAATTAATTTTATTTGGAAAATATGTCGCTGCTGAATTTCATTCTATTTCATATATTTCCTTGGCAGGATTATTTTCAAGGTAGATCACATTTTCTGCTGCCAATATAATAGTACGAGATTTATTACAATCTAGGGTTTATGTAGATACGTATTTTATCGGTTTCTATGAGGTACACTACTTTTATCAATATAAAAATAAGATATACCTTTCTAAACTATATTAAATTTATTTCCATACTTAAATTTTACAGTCCGAAGATTATTTTCATCCTTTGACTTAATATATCTGCAATATATACACAAAAACAACATAAATGCCAAAAATGTGTAATCTTAGACACAAAACGACCATGTAGCGTGTAAACTATGATTACTACGTGCTAAAATAATGTCTAACTACTATCGGGTACACCCAAATTGCCGCATTTGGGGTTCATAAGTCCACGAGTGATTGGTGAGAAACAAATGCATCCACAACGTATCAGGATTTTAGGCGGAAGCATCATCAGACTATACTTCTTCTTTTATAGTTACGTTAGATTTTAAACATGACTTACCAATGTATGTTTGTGAACACAACTACTGTAATCAACTATCGAAAAACTTGATAAATTCAAACAATTGTTTTGCCTCTGGCTCGCTCTTTAGAGGTCTAGGACAGATATGTGTTTGTGTGATAGTTTCAAACCTGTATCGAGCAAGAACTATTTAAGACAAAACAAATAGTAGTAAAAAAACAGACAGGAGTGCGGGTTATTTTAAATGCAAATAATACTTACCAAATTATATGACAGGGTGATATTAAAACAACAAAAAATACTAGATACTTCTTTAAATCATTTCATTATTTAACAATTTCGATACACCAGGTAGGTATGTGCTTTTGTATTATATTAGAATTTACAGGGTATCCCGGTACTTGATACAAAAAAGTCGAGTACATATACTTGAGGTCAAAATATATCAGTCCTTTATACAATTTTTTTTCATACGGGCCTTCGTTAACAAGTTACGGGCCCTTTCAAAGGTGAAAATTAAAAAGTAATTTTTATTTAATTTCTAAACTATTAACTTCAGCATGATGCAAATTTGGTGCTCGATAACACATGCGTACAGATTGTTTTTGATGTTGTAAGTGAAACTTACAAATTTTTAAATAATTTTCGAACTGCCCTTTTTGATTTTAACAAAATTGTACTGTACATCAAACATTTTTTTTTTTTTGATAAGTTCTGAATCACCCTATATTTTTCACCATATTTCGTACTTTACTTATGACAATAAAAAGTTAAGTGATAACAAAATACTTTATTATCACAACTATTAATAGATAAGTTAATACGGAGCATTTGTTGTATTGAAATATTCCGTATGTTATGGAATTAAGTGCATACTTATTTTTAAATTCCCGCCTTGAACTAATAACTGTCAGTGACTCTATTTCGGTATTTATGTAGATGCTAGTGTGGATATTCCAAAGTATAATTATGTGGGTGAAGTGTGTCAAAGGATGAAAATAATCTTCGGACTGCGAAATTTAGGTATGGAAATAAATTTAATATAGTTTAGGAAAATACATTTTATTTTTATATTGATAAAAGTAGTGTGTATCACAGAAATATAAAATCCGTATCTACATAAACCCTAGAATGTAATGTAATAAATATCATACCATTATATTGGCAGCAGAAAATGTGATCCACTTTGGGAGCAATCCTACCAAGGAAATATATGAAATGGAAGGAAATTCAGCAGCGACATATTTTGCAAATAAAATTAAATTGCTGATCATTTCTTATTTAATTCAAAGGGAGCTTCGAACATTTATTGTATTTGACATAGATTAAGGTGGCCCTAAAAAAAGGAATATTTTTTTCGTGTCTCTTGTGAAAATATTTTAGTTTATCTTGTTTTAAAAGCCCCCTCCAAAAATCAGCTCAAAAAAATTTTTTTAGAGGTCGCTCATGATTTTTAAAAATTTCCAAAGTCGTCAAAAATTTATTTTTTTTTAATTTTTTTCTCATTATTTTATCATTTTCTAGTTTGAGAAAATCTCGATTCTGAAAATTTCAAATCGATATTTTAATTTCTAAAGGTCACTCATAATTATTTTAACTTTCAAAGTAGTGTACTTAAAATGTTTTTGAGCGACCTCTAAAAATAAATATCAACGAACTGATCATTCTTTTTATTGAATTTGATGAAAAGAGTAGAAATAAATTACGAGACGCTTAAAAAATTTCTCGAGCGATTTACTACCGCACTGTGAGTATCAAATATTTATAATTTTTTAATTTTTTAAAATTTAAGTATCTCGTGATTTATTTTTATTCTTTTGTTCATCAAATTCAATAAAAAAAATTATTAGTTCGTTGATATTTATTATTAGGTCGCTCAAAAACATTTTAGGGACACTACTTTGAAAGTTAAAATAATTATGAGTGACCTTTAGAAATCGATAGAAATTTTTAGAATCGAGATTTTTTTCAACCTAGAGAATGATAAATTAAAGAAAAATTTTTTTTTTAAATCAATTTTTGTCGATTTTGGAAATTTAAAAAAATTTTGAGCTACCTCTAAAAAAAAATTTGTTTGAGCTGATTTTTTTAAGGGGCTCTTAAAACATGATAAACTAACATATTTTCACAAAAGACACGAAAAAAAATCTTCTTTTTTTTTGGACCACCCTACTATATGTGTATAAAAAATTAGTTCTTGTTAAAAAGTATTTTAAGTGGACTAGCATTTACGGAGCATCCCTTTCAAACAACTGATTAGAAATATACTTTATTTTATATTTAGAACTTAATAACATACTGCGTCGGTTAATAAACACATAAATAACCAATACTTTTCCAATATCTAATATATACAGGGCACCATCGGATCGTCTTAACCATACATGACGACGATAATTTTTTTTTAAGTTGGTACCACATTGGGAAAAAATCCTGAACGAAAAAAAGTAATGTATAACATATTTTCATTTCTGAAAGTGTCTTTTTCATATAAGAGATCTAAGGGTTTTATCGAAAAAAGTTAATAAACAATTAAGATGTAACTTCATGAACCAAATTTGAAGATAATCAGCCCATAGTTTAATATTTTTTTATTTCACGATGAAAGGAACAAATTCGTTTAAAATTCAGGTAAAAAACACTCCGATACGTCGATTAGTATTTTCAGTTGGGGATTTTTTGACATAAGAAAATTGTATACAGGGTGTCTCAAGAAAAGCATAAGCTGTCATCATTAATTCTTTTTAATGGAACACCCTTTTTTGAATTGTACGGTAAATTCTGAACACTTTTTGTATAATATACCTACCATATCTCTAAAATCAGCGGTTTTCGTAATATTGACGTTTGAAATGTGATAAATGGATAACAAATTAATGTTTAATCATAAACTATTATTCAAATAACAATTGCTTTATAATAAATGATTAACGTTTTGTGCGCTTACTTCAATACATTTTTGTAGTCGAAGGGTTGTTTCCTATTGAACGTTTTCAATTACCTCTGCTTGTAAGTCTTATTTCCTGGCGTATTATCTGTTTCAGGTCATCAATATTATTTGGTCTATTCACATAAACTTTAGATTTGAAATAATTTTATTATTTTCTTTCGTATTTATTATTCATTTATTTTTTCTGAATTAAAGTCGAAAGAGGCAGAGGTCTTTTAATATCTCTGGAGCCGCGAAATGCGCGAAAGGCATGGCGTATCCCATAGACCATGTGCATCATTACAAGTAGACATGAACTAAGGCGCTCGGGCATCAATAAAGTCAACTGGCGAACGTTCGTTATATATATTTTTATAGTTTAAATTAAAATAATAAAGAATAGGACATTTTATTATGATATTTGTAATCGGATCAAAGGCTTGTTTACGCTAGTGCTCGAGAGACACTGTGAATAATAGGCGTAATGTTTTTAGGACATAGAATAATTTAGGCGACGGTTGGAATTATGTTTCTGCGCATATGAAGGTCAAAGCTCATAAGATTTTAAAACATCTCTACGTACTTCTTCAAGAACTTAGATCTCGAAAAAAAACTGCTGCCACAATTTTTCAATCATTGTTCTTATAAACAGCAGCAAGCTTAGGTTTTGTTAATATTCGTTATTTATTATTAAACGGTAAACGATTTCGAAATAGTTTACGTGATCTTAATTGAAAAGTCTTTTTTTGCTTGGCTTCTATTGCTGTAGCACATTCTAGTACACATCTTAAAATAACGATTACATATTGCACTCAAATTGTTGAGCCGTAAATAAAAGAGTAGTGTTGACATTTTATATCAATCAAAAAAATTAGTTTAAAAATTGCTTTGCATTTGATTAACAAACGCAAAAACATAGTTTTTCCATCTGAAATACCCATTTAATATGACTGGGATAATTAAATTCTAAAAATTAATCATCAGTTCAAAAATTAAATAAGATGTTATCAATAAAAATTAAATATCACACTAATCGTAAAACACTTCAAGTCTCAAATGCTTCAGTGGCGGCTCGTCGTATGAAACAACTGAGGTCGGGCCTCGTTGTAAAATTTGCCTCTCACACCGTATATTTTAATACCTACTATTCTACTATTAACCTAAATAAACAGTCAGGTAAACTAATTTCCAATTACGTATTACATTTATCAGAAATCAAAATAACGGTATAAAATAATTGAATATTGAATATCTCGCCGATCGCCTTTTCCATTGGCGCGGCATTGGATTCTGTTACTCTCCACTAGTCCCTACCACAGTGAGGCCAGAATTTCTTTGCTTGTAGGCGCGTCACACTTGCCTACAATATGCTACAGTTCCCCCTCCATGCGAGGCGATTAAAATAACGTGATTTACGAGGGAACTAAGGCCCGCTCAAAGCTGTTTGTTTGTGGTTAATGTACGCATCGCATAGTACGCTGGTAGTGTCTGATGTCAGTGTGAGAGATAGTACAAAGGCTTTAAGGATAAGGACAATACAGGTATTAATTTAAAGTAAATAAAAAACAACTTCCTTACAACAAAACAAAGTAAAACTAAATTTAACGTAATTTAATAGATACTTATTATATTACCAAATATCTATATAGATAGCTAATAATGAATCTATCTCACAATGTTGTTTTATCTATTAAAACACCCTTTTCAAGACGTAGTGATGTAAACAATTGCTCTAAACGAATTAAAATTACTAGTCAAAGAATTTCTGAATTAAGAAACGAAGAAAAATATGTTTCATTGTGCGAAAAATATTACTGGACTACCAAGTAAACGGGGCAAAAGTTGCGACGAATTGAAATATTTTCGAAATATATTCCCATTTAATTAAGTACCTACCTACTCCTTTTGGGAATTTACATGATTTAATTTTTTTTGTTTTAATAGATGCCTCAAAATTTCCCGAATATGCAAACAAATTTCCCGAAAATCGTTTGAACGTTTATTATAAATGTTTATAAAATAGATAGGATGGAAAACGAACTTAATATTTTGTACAGAGACGAACAATTTCGTAATTTAGAAGTAAAATTGCAAATTTAAAAGAAGGACGAATAAACCTGTTTTATAAAAACATTCACTGTTTTTAAAATATTTTGTTAAAAGTGGAGACAAACGAAAAGCTGGCGCGTTGTTTTATGCGTAAATAGATAAGTTGGCTGTCTATCTTATGATAATTTATTTTTATATTATTTCATATTTTGTAATATTCATAAACCAAGTAGGAACAATTTTGTTAATTATTAGGTAAATATATCACTTTGTTTTTTTTTCTGTTACTTAATTTTATCGTAAATACAATTTTTAGGGTTCTGGTATTATTATTAATAATACAATTTTTTAATTTACGGTTATAGTAGGGCTGTTGATGAAGATCTCCATAATAAAAAATGACTTGGACATTTATTCCTATTTATTATTTGAGAGCGGATTAATAAAATATCCAAATAGATCCGTATTATTTTTTATAAAATCGGAATGGAAATACTGCTCGTGAACATCAGTTTTTCTAATATTGTAAATGCAACTAAAAATTTCCAGAAGTCGTTTGACATTTAAAAATTTTTGCCTGCGGCGCTTTCTTTTGTTCTTTCTTGCCCACCCAGTAAAAAGCCACGGACCTCACTTATTTAAAACGTCACGAGCCAACACTGACCGTGCTTATATAAACTTATGTTGTTAATTTGTAACTTCTTCGTTTGAATGGTGGCAGAAACATCGATTGTGAACAAACAAATTTCTAAGCAAATAACTTTATCCTCTGAGTTTCTCATGTCTTAAAATACAGCATGTATTTTATTTAAATTATCACCATTACATATTTGTTCTGTTGCTTTTGAGGAATCCTTGGAGCGATTTAAAAAAGAACACAATTAGGATTTTTTTCATGTAACGGAGCCTCCATTAAATAATTTTGTTTAAAACTCCACAAGCATGCTTTGCAGGAAATTTTATAAGCCTCTATTCTTCTTAGTCGGGGACAGACTAGTACCTGTACAACGCATCTTGTTTGCGTCGATTTATAAAAATTAACGTGCCTTCTACTTTCATTCCAGAACATTCCTGGATCCACGTTTTTTGGTAATAAAAATCTTACTTTCTCCTTTTTTGATTTTAATTAGCAGAGAAAGTAAAAAAAACACTAATACACTGTCAATATTTCATCGTTTTTATTACATTATCATTTGAATATACAGGGTGTTACACATTAGTAGGTTAACTCATTGATGACATATGGTTTAGACTAAAATAATAGGACTTTTCATTTCGGAGCCCCATTTTCAAAATACATGGTGTCAAAATTTCATTAATATCTCCTGTGATTGTAGATATATTTACTTGAAATTTAACATATTTTGATTTAAAGTCGGCACACTTTTTATGTAATTTTGATTTAAAATATCAAAGCGCGAACGAAGAGGAGGGGGGTTGCAGCAATTTTTTAAGACACTGTAAACAGCACAAATAGTGCCTATTAATCTTAGGACCCTGTAATATAAAACTTTTTTGTTCATTTATAATTACTCCATGTCATGCTGAAGTAATGGCAGCCAAATTTCTTACACCCTGTATTTGTGATCATTTTCTCAGCTGTTACTAACAAAATATAATTTTTATGTTAAACTAAGCTTCGAATTAAAAAAATGGCAACAACAAAATTTTATTTAAAAAAAAAACACTGTCATGATACATTTGCGTGATGAAACGTGATGCATCCTTAAATTTTTCTCGCGTATTTGAAAACATATATTTACCAAATGAAAGCTATCACTAGCACATTTTAAATTTTATTTAAGATCATAATTCAAGGCAGTATATTTTTCTTAAGAGATTTATTTTTTAATAAAACACTGGTGTGCAGTTAAATGTGTAAACAAATTATTTTTTCTCCAAATATAATTTTGCACTTAAAATACCTTTTGGAAAGTTGCAAGCAGCATTTCTCAACATCTATATGTAGGCAGACTGATAGATAAATGGAGAGAAATATAGGAATTAATATTACGGACTCGCCAATATAAACTGTAGATTATGTAAGACTTCACACATTACTTCTATCTTATCAGCAAATAAATACCTATCGTCAAAGAAATAAAAAATGTGAAATCCATATAATTTCGCCGTAATGGCTCTATAACTCGCTCACTTGTCGATTTTGGTACCCAGTTGATTCTTTATCTGTAGAGATTATGCGGGTAGATATCTATCCCACGCTAAATAATTGCCTGCTAATATAATGCACGCGCTGATACGATGGGGTGTCACCTTTTTTGAAAGAGATGAAATAACGTGTAAAATTTGAGCAGCATTTAAAAAAAAACTAACCCAAGTTTTCTCTGCCGCCGGTATATTCCAGATCTTCCTACGGGTCTAACTAAGGCTAAGTGTAGACACCGTTTTTTCTTGAACAAACCAATTCTGGAGGCTCCCTCATAGCACTGCATTATTGAAGCCATACAAATTTACTGTTGGTGATTTTTTATAACGTAAAATACTTTCAGGGATATTTAAAAAAACGTATATTTTAAATAAATAACCTGTATCTTGGCAATCAGTGACTTGACAAATTATCAAAAATACGCGCCTCAAGTTTTGTTTTTCTATTTTGTGTTATGTGTAAAGTGCGTTTGTCAAATTTTGTTAGTGAAGATTACATTAGCGGACAGTAAGATTTTCTAAGCTCTTATTTTAAAAATATGTACGGTTTTAACATAGTAATTATGTCCAATTAAAAAACAAAAAATGGTGGAGGCGCCGCTCGAATAAGTCCTAAACTGTTAATTTTACCGAGTTGAACCGAGAGGGTATTATCGTTGGCAAATTCTTCAGGGAACTTATTTTTGATATAGGCAGATCACGGTAGTCATCTATGCAAAAATTCTGTATTGTTAAGCATTGGGCATAGTCTATCCCTGGCGTTCTGGGCATAATGAAGTTTCACTATCAACATCCAAAACAAGCTGTACGCATGTGTTATCGATCACCAAATTTGCATTATGCTGAAGTTAATAGGTTAGAGACTGTAAATAAAAATAACATTTTAATTTTCACCTTTGAGGGCCCGTAACTTGTTAACGAAGGCCCGCATGAAAAAAAATTATATGAACAACTGATATTGTTTTGACCTCATCTATTTGTAATCAACTTTTTTGTATCAAATACCGGGACACCCTGTATATAAGCGATAACACAGCTTAACACAACTAATATAGAATAATTTGATATGTGAAATTTTGAAATGTTTATTATTGTCTCTGATAGCTCATGTTTGTGGGAAAAGTATCATATTGTACAGAATTGTTTAATACAGGTTCAGTCCTAGAATAGAATTTCCAATAATGGGCCAATTCATTAAGGGACAACCACAGCTTGATTGTATTCAATTACACAACGCATTAATAAAATAGACATTATTGATACAACAGTTAGCTATTCTGGCTATCCCCATAATATCGTTCATTTCTAAATGGCTTTTTCATTATACGAGACGTAACTGAGAAGCTAGGATACAGTTTAAGGAATGAAGATTCCTCTAATTGAAAAAAAAAAACTTCTCTTGATATGAGACCGTATATATACAGGGTGTACCAAAATTAATGGGACACAGAACAAGGGTAGATTCTTTAGTATCGGTACTGAATTCCTTGTGTGTTAGCTATTTGAGGATATTGTTAGAAAACAAAATTAATATACTACGCTGAAAATATAAATTCTTCAAATTGAACTAGTAAAAAACTTATCGGCGTGAATTTCACAGAACTTTACTTCAAACATTTGCTGAACTGAATTCGGTGCCATCGAGCAGACAACGATAGTACTGCAGTTCAATATTAAGAGATTGCCCAGGGTCTCATATTACGCTATTTTACCTTAACACAAATCTAGGAATTCAATAGATATCTAATGTCACTGATACTAACTGCTGATATTGCGGGAAAAATAAATAGAAAAACGTTAAGCGCATGCAAGCAGGCGTGAACAGCTTGTATATTATATTATTGTCTATTATACAAACACTATAATTAGAACAGCCGGTTATTTTGTTAAATAAACTGATATCTTTTATATAGTTTCCAACATAATATATAAAATTTGCACGTCGTTGTAGTTGATTTAAAACTGTTTATTAATCCTAGTTTCTTCTACGACCACATCCACAACAACAACAGACAACAAGGAGAGTTAATCCAACAGTAGCTGAAAAGTAACTACACTCATGAATGTTTTTAATTTATTAAACAAGTTACTCACATGCTAATAAAGTGGTGATAGAAATTTCTGTGTCGACTCTTATTGGTGGCTGATGTTCTAGTTGTTCTCTTATTGATTCCGTCATGTTAGATGTTTTTGCTTTTCTCACAGAAATTTGACGTTTTGCGTGACAAATATTTTGAAGTTTTATATAAATCTAATGGCCTTAATGCAGTATGATCAATATGTAGTGTGGAACAGCCCGATTATTGTGCATATTTATAAAAAAAAATCCCTTCGAGACGCAATTGTAACCCTTAAATTTTGACTTGTGATACCTCATTTGAAAAGTATTTTCATTCTTTATTCAAAAATGCTATGGTTCATATTTATTGCAAAAATGAACTGTCTGCCATGCCATTTTTATAAATATGCACAATAATTCAGATATTGAATTTATTCCATTTGGCGGTTCCACACTATATAAGAATTAGTATTTTGTTCAGCTGCTATTCAAGTTTTAGTATAAATAAACAGTAAATTAACATTTCTGCCTTTATTTTTTATAACTTCCTTTGTCAATCTTTTTTTTTCGGAATTTTAGCATCCGCCCACATTTTAGAGAAATAATGTATTCAAGTTACTATTATCAATTTCCTTCTTTCATTAGTGAGATAAACAAGGCTTGAAATTCGTATCAAATTTCCTTTGTTATCCTCGTTTACTGCGTCTTGAATATTCTACGGTATATATTTATTTCTCAGAGAATTTTGAAGGTATTCTCCTGCTACAATCAGTAACTTCCAACCCTGTGTCTGTTAAAGTACGTAAAAGAAATATTTTCTGTACAACGCTATACACAGTGTATACCAACATGAAGAAATATTTCAAATGACAAGTAGAATTCAATAACAGTAAGATAATAAATAAATAAAGATTAAAAGATCTAGGATTCATTAAGGACCTGTGAATCGTATAACATAAGCCACCTTAACTAATAATTATTATATTATCAATAATAACCATATTTCTGTTTTACATATAAGTTTACATATAAGTTACATAAAACTTAGTTGTTATTGTTTTATTCTTGATTTTGTCAAACCTCAAACATAACACAGCAACATAAAAAGTGTGGTTTTGATCAAACTAGTATATCCTATATTATTTTGACGCGTGGAAGTATGAGAAAAAAATAACAAAAATATATATTTTTTACATTTCTTAGCATAGCTATATGTAATTGGGCTCGCTGAATCCAAATCCACCTTTAGAAATCATACAGCACACCTCATTTCTTTCTAACCTCAAAAAAATCGGCCAGAAATCGAGGTTTGCAAAAAATGAATAGAATCATGAAAAATTTGGTATGTAGGCGTTTCAGATTAATGCTATATTAGATCCGTGGGGGTTTTAGGCTCGCTAATCACGAATTTGAATTCGAAATTGCAAAATTCAAATGGAGGATCCAATATGGCGGATGAGATTTTCGAAAAATCAACGGATTAATCTCGAATTAGATCCTGGGGGTTGCTGATCGCGAATACGAACTCAGAATTGCAAATTCAACATGGTCAATCCAATATGGCGGATCAAGATCCAATATGGTTGATTTTGTAGGTGAATGTATGCATCTTCAGATGGATGGCTTTTTCAAAACTGGACCTCTGAATGTATGGATCTTTGGATGTTAACATAACCTGTCCAACTAAATCATACACTTCTTTCAGTGAAGTATTACTTAGATTTACGATAGGGCATTCTATTTTAAAAATATTGACTTTTTAATCTATTTTTATTTTCAAATATTACTTAACAAAAGTAACACGCGTAAGAGCAGTACCTCATGGCGTGTGTTTAATAATAATATTTCCTTTCAATTATGAGAGTCGACAACAATGCATAGTCCAATTCCCAATCGCGCATGCGCTGAAACAAACGCGTTTAACATCCCACTAGCTTGTAAAGCGACGAGATATGTAAATTACAAATGGAAGGTTAAAAACAGTACAGTTTCACGTCGAAATTTGAAAAAATTAAGTGTTGATACCTGTTTCTAAAGCTGAAAGGTCAAAGGAATTCTATACAAGACGATAAAATATATTGTCATAGAATTCACTTATCGATAAATTGTTAATTTAGGTTTTATATATTTAGGTCTAGTACAATACCTAAATATATTCGTATCGTTTGGCTTAAAATGTCAAATGAAGCGCAAAAAAGCAATCACCTTATTTAATTATCTGTCAAATTTGGCATTTTTTCATGAAAATAGTATTGTTTCTGAAAAACACTCAAGGGAAAAGTTATCAATATTTTTCTACTCATACGAGTACTACTTTTCTACACTATTGTAAAATTTTTAATTTCCACGTTTTTTTTTTAAATTAAAAGTATAAGCAAATCTCTATAAAGCTATTATTTTTAATATTTCAAGACAATTGTTTTCCAGTTTTTAAATAAATAAAATAAAATGTATCGATTTTGTAGTACGAAGAAAGTGTTGTGCTTAAATTTTAGCTCGAATTTTAGTAATTATGAATCTCTTAAAACATGAACTTTACAAAACAAACTACACGGTCAAATCCAGATACTAATTGAATTGCGTATTGGTAGTTGCTGGATACCTTAGTACCTCTTGTTAATAAACCGCCGCACCGTTGCGCATTGCATTGCTCGATATGACGATATGAATTTTAAATTTATTACAACGCTAATTATTATTTTAGTATTAAGCATAAAGAAGTTTAAAAAAGTGATAAACATTGTATTTTATGATATTCTATGCACGCAGTTATGTCAATATTCCTTAATTAATCGAACTTTCGTACATCAATTTGGAGACTTCGATAATTTTTTTCTCGGAAATTGTTGAATTTAGAACCCATGTCATATAAGGTTTTTTTGTTTATTTTAATGTATTCTATCGTCTGTTAAAATTACGGTAATCCAACTTTTAACACCCTGTATATGCACATTGCACACACCGACTACCTTAACAAGACAAAACCTACCTTAGTAGATTTTATCTGATAGAATTAGTCTTTATTTATTAATGTTAAAACAAAGAATGAATTATGTAACCTGCTCCTAAAATTATATTTGCCTCTATAAATCATGTTGGTCTAACACGAGTCACTTTTGCGTAAAATGACAACTAACTCAACTCGTAGGTATAGCGTAAATTTAAAACAATACATATAAATTTTCACCGCGTTGAAGTTAATGTTTATTTTACTGTACTGCATTTTGTATCTGTACTAATTTCACGGATAGGTAACTCTCGCCGAGTTGAACTCATTTTGTTTGTACTATGCTGTATTTTTGTTTTGCAATTTCGTTATTATGGAAACTCTGTAAAATAAACTTTATTATTATTAATATAAGAAACATGTACGAGGTCTGTTAAAAAAATAACCGAACTTTATTATTTTTAAACTTTTTTGTCTCCTTCGAGAAGCCTTTGTTTGTGACAAATTTGCATTGATGTCATCAATAGTCTGAAAACGGCATCTTTTCAGCACTGATTTAATTTCGGAAATAAGAAAATACCTCAAGGAGCCAGTTCTGGTGAGTCGTTGTTCCGGAAAATCGCACATTTCAAAAATCGTCACTTACACTCTCAAATAAAAATATCATGAAAACTAAATGAGATATCAACCGTCCAAGAACGTGCTGCCAACCGCATATCACTAAATGTCTCCATTAGCGAAAAAGTTCGGTTATTTTGTGAACAGATCTCGTATCTTTAGCAAGTGGAGAACAGGATTGTTCTTCCTTTTTCGTTTTGGACCATATTATATTATAGCCACTTGTGTAACAGCACCTCACATTTTCGCGTACAAAAGGGTGTACATGTTTATGTAAATTGGACATAATAAAAGTACTTAGAGCTATGTTAAGCTGACCTAATAATTTTTAACCGGCTTCTCAAAATGTAATACTGAGCACTAACACACTTACGTTTCATTTGTTAGTTAGGAATCTGAAGGTTCTATACCATGGAATTTAATATTGTATATCAACATTCTCAATCAATAGAGAGAGTACGATGGAAATAAGAAATTAAGTACATACCAATGAAAAATCGATCATCAATATCTTGCTATAGAATTCCTTAATTAAAGAGATTTCTTTGTAGCAGCCATTTTTCTACGGATTAGGCTTTGTCAAGGGTAATTATGGGATAGCAGCATTTATTTCAATTAGAAAATATACGTTTTTATATACGTAAGATTTTTATTTGCAATATCTCGCTCTATTGGATAGACACTGTTAAGTGGCAATAAACAAATTGTCGTACAATTCACGCTTTATCCAGACTCCCTAGAAATTGTGAGCAAACTACAACAAAATGCAAAAGAACGAAATTTCAACAATGGTTTATTTTATGCAAATATCTGGTTTTGTTCCTTGGCTTTTATTTTTCACTGTAAGGGGTTGTTAAATGATGTTTGGATATTTTTCTTTTGATTTTAAATGTTAAAAAATAAACTAGAAACAGTCTGGAACGAAAGTAAGTATATTAATTCATAAAAATACACAGTCAATATTTCTTTATTCTTGAACGCAAGAATGTGGAATGAAGCTGAATTCGCTGAAATCATATTTCGAATGAATACCTAATTAGGTCTCCTTTTCAAGGAAATCTAATAGTCAAGAGTAACCTTGAATTTTATTTGTTTCAAAGATCCAATAATAGATTTATTTTTTACATCTACAATAAAGTCATTTTGGTAAATAAACTTCTGGTAGAACCAGAATATGCAAGAAAATGTTGTTAATAATATTTATTAATGTTTAATTCTACAAAATGTTTCAATTATAAACAAAAATACCTTACAAACGGTCGAAAATGGTGGTGGACATTTTGAGCATTTGTTGTAGTTTGTTTTGTACTGTGCCTTTAAAAATGACTGAATTTTGCCTTTTGGTAAGTACCTAAATTATTTTTAATACGTATGATTATTTGGATGACGTGAGTTCTTGGGTACTTTAATTACGTATTTTTCAAATTCATAATTTGATTAAAAGTTAAGTTTCTGTTTTAAGAGATTCATAATCACTAAAATTCGGGCTAAAATTTAAGCACAACGTAAAATGTTCCACTCTTATCATTTCCGGGGCCAAAAGTATACGGTTCCATTAAAAATTTTCAACTTGACCTCTAAATGACCTTCAAGGTCATGGTCAAGGTCACCGTTGGATTACTCACTCAAAACCCTGCAACTTCTGACCTCATAATTTTTTTGTTTGAGCAGTATTTTCTGGGATAGAGGGGGGTTCCAAACTTTTTTAAAACCCTGTATATTTTATTCTCAAAAACACCGTTTTTAATTAAATGTTTCCATAATCTTTCTTGGAAATGTACGAGCATTCTCGTTTTATAGTACAGTTTGTTACCACAATTTTGCACTCGAATAGAATATTTTATTTAGTAACTATTTTCTTTCTGTATCAATATTGTAGTTAATTGCCTTGAATTTTAAATTTATGGGGCAGTAATAAAATACGGGCTTATATTGCAAGCGTTATTGTAGAATTCACAAAAATGTTTTACGAGGAAGACCAAAAGTAATATTGTTAATGTCGCGAAAAGGACGTACATAAAAATAAGTAACTTAACAATACGGATATGTTTCTGAAATCTACAATATTTAATGTCGTAAAAGTACCAATATTTCAACGAATTTCAGCAAAGTAGTAATATTTTCTAAACAGCAGTAACTTTTTGAATTACACGCTAATGGAGATATTTAGTGATCTTTTAGTTTGAATGATCGTGGTCGTAATATAATGAGGCTTCCCTTAATAGAACTGTTATTCTCCTGGCCTGCATTTTATATTAGTAATTGAGAAATTCCACTAGCTTTAAAAACATAGAGAAGACTTGTGACAAAGGGAATTTATATTCAGCGTCAACTACAGGACCATTGTGTATATTTAACTTTGATAGTGTCCGTTCATCCGCAAAATTCCACGCTAATTTGAACTTATTGCTAACATTTTCTCACTATTCTGGCGTCGACAGAGCGCAGGAAGCTGCATAGCCTGAACGGTTATTAAAATCGTAATAATTACCGGTTCATAACTCACTCGTAATATATAGGGTGCAAAAAGTTTGACTGCTATTACTTCAGCATGAGATAATCATAAATGAACAAAAAAGTTGTATATTACAGGGGCGTAAGATTAACAATTTTCAATATACAGCGAGTAGTAATACTGGGGAGTTTCATCACAACCTGACAACAGCGCTTAACCTAATGCTGCACAGCTGATGCATACCACGTGTGCACGCGGCAGACTTGTCCTACGGAAAAAATGTAAACAACTATTATTGTGAAACATTTAGTAAATTTCAAGACAATTGTTTTCCAGTTTTTAAATAAATAATATAAAATGTATCAATTTTGTAGTACGAAGATAGTGTTGTGCTTAAATATTAGCTCGAATTTTAGTAATTATGAATTTCTTAAAACAGAAACTTAACTTTTAATCAAATTATGAATTCGAAAAATATGTAATTAAAGTACCCAAAGATCACGTCATCATACGTATTAAAAATAATTTAGGTACTTACCAAAATGCAAAATTCAGTAATTTTTAAGCTCACAAGTACAAAACAAACTACAACATATTGTAACAGGTAGAAATTGAATTAAGAGTTTTTAATTATAAAATCTAATAGAAGTTAAAATACAACAAGTAAGGACATATTGGATATATGGTGACAAAATAGTAAGGATAATTTGGGTGACAGCGGGATGAAAAATGACAGTGTATAATGATATGAAAATTTTAATGAAATCTCAGTATAAAGGACTAAAAAGTGTCCACAAAATAATGTAATAAAATGATATTAACAATGGTAAATTAAAAATGTATAAATTATAAAATAATCTGGTTGGTTGAGATTGAAAACGATATATTAATAAACATTGTAATTAGATATAAGAGTGTGGTGAGAAAGAAAATGATAAAAAAAAAGTTGCGATCAAGGAGACAGAAATAAATAGTGGGGAATCAAGAAGTAAAAAGAGGAAGATATATAAATCATAACAATTAAAAGAAGTTTAAAACAAGAAGTGAAATAAAATACAGAAAATTAAAAGAAAATCGTATGAACTACCAAGAAAAAAAAAAGTGTTGAGAAGAAGAGTATTAAAGAAAAGTAATCAAACACAAAGTTATTGTGGGATATTTAAAAAACAATAAAGAAAGAAGAAAACAGTGAAAGTCAGGAAATAGGAAATAAGAAGTTATTTGGCAGAAAGGAAATTAGGGTGAAGTCTAAATTGACAGATAACTCAATATAATCATAATACTGTCAGGTTAGTAAAACATCATTTTGAATTGTCGTAGCCATTTAGAAAAGGAAAGGAGCAGTACGAGCCAGGGAGGTGATTCAGACAGTGGCAGTCAACGGAGTGGAGTAGGACACAGAAGAAGAACAAGACAAAATAGAGGAGAGTTCGAGTGAAAGAAAGGAAAGAGAAGAGACAGGAGAGAGATTACAGAAAGGACATTACTAGTGAGAAAAACATAGACAAAAGGATAACAAAAGTGTAGTATAGGTAACAAGAAACTATAAGTTTATAGAATAAGAAATTGGCAATAATTTAGCTCAGGTTAGATAGGGAATTAGGAAGAATTTTATAAACTTATAACCTGTTATTATAATATACGAATTTCAAACTCAATTAAAACAATACAATTTTATTTATTTATTTTTTAACAAAAGCGAAGAAACAAAATTAATTACATATTAAACATTTTCTTCATAATTAATTTCAAAAAGCTTTAGAACCGACTACTGAGATATCAACATGCTCTATAAAAATTTTATTATACAATTTGTAGAAAGTACACTAGTAGTCTAGTTATCATTAAAATTATTAATTTTTTTTAAATATAATTAAATTATAATTTGAGAATAATTAAAATATATATATAATGAATAAATTTACATTGAAAGATTCAAAATCAACGTAAGTGACATAAAAAGAGCTAGCTTGGTAAGTATAGAACATAATTTTTTGTGATATTTTTAAAGAATACTATAGGAAAATTCAAAATTTAAATATTTTAAATACATTTCACTTGTTAAATAAATCTTTATAATACTATAAACTGGCGCCTAACATTATTTATTAAATAAACTACACAGAGCAAACAAAACTAAATTATAATAAATAAAACAAAAAATATAATAATTTATAGTATTATAATATATTCAAAATGTCCACCACCATTTTCGATGCACGCACGACACCTTCGAATCCAATTTTTGCGCACTGGCTGGAAGACACCTCAAGAATAGGAATAGTACGCAAAAAACACGCAGACACGGTCCAATTCCAGATACCAACTGAATTGCGTATTGCCGGACAGCTTAGTCCCTCGTTTGTCCGCCGCGCC
Source organism: Anoplophora glabripennis (assembly GCF_000390285.2). Classification (NCBI taxonomy): domain Eukaryota; kingdom Metazoa; phylum Arthropoda; class Insecta; order Coleoptera; family Cerambycidae; genus Anoplophora; species Anoplophora glabripennis. The sequence continues at coordinate 169,273 of NW_019416322.1, read as the reverse complement.
GTTGTCACATTGCTCGATATGAACTTTATCGAATTTTAAATTTATTACAACGCTAATTATTTTTTAGAATTAAGCATAAAGAGGTTCAAAAAAGTGATAAACATTGTATTTTATGGTATTCTATGCACGCAGTTATGTCAATATTTCGAAATTTTGTACATCGAGTTGGAGATTTTGATAATTTTTTTCTCGGAAATGGTTGAGTTTTAAGACCCATGTCATATAAGGTTTTTTTGTTTATTTTCATGTATTATATCGTCTGTTAAAATTAAGGCAGTAAAACTTCTAACACCCTGTATAAATAGGGATATAAAACTGTCAAGTAGAAAACTGAAAGGCCTTGATAACTTGAAAATATACATGGTGATTCAGGATTAAGACGACAAACTCTAAGGAGATACAATTGTGAGGGTGCACGACCACCTTTACATGCTAAGGGATAATGAAAATGAGACAACCAATCAAATCCACGAGAATTCCCCCAGGAAAGTTATTTCCGTGTGACGTGCGTTGCATGACTAACGTGAAACCATAATAGAAGTAGGCGGTGCACTTTGTTGACATTCTGAAATTCTTTGTCGCTGATTCTGATATTTTTATCGTGGGAAGCGGCAAAAGATTAAATTAGAATGCCGCTTATACAACGTATCTGGATTAGGTTTATAGCGTGGTTATTATTTTACATGACCCACAAAAGAAACATAGCAACAAAAAAATGTCGCGGAAAACTAGGGATGCTCCTTTGGTCGTCATCGGGATATACGAAATTGTGAAGTAATTTGAGGTGATTTTCAGATTTCTGCTCCACAAAGGTCACGCGTATTTTGTCACCTTTCAAAATATAAAAACTTATTTTTGCAATATTTACTTCTGTTTTCAACATTTTTGTGGAGTCCACTTAAAAATATAGTTTACTTTTTGTGAACAAAGTGTCTCAAACTCGATAGTATGGACCTACTGTGAGGATACAAAAAATTTAAGTAAAATTTGGAACACGTGGTGTGAAATGGGATAAGGTAAGCTCCTTTTTCAATAGAAAGTATTATCTCTGGGATTTGACGGAAAAGATTAATGACGCCATCAATTAAATTTTTTCCAGAAACATACCCAAATTATTTTAAAAAAATTCTCTTTTTTCTAATAAACTTGTGTGGATAAAACGTTGTATTGCATTCGTGTTTTAATATCTCGGGAAGGTGTTTTGTAAACCTTATTTTTTTTAAAACCGCCCATAAAAAATTAGGTTCCTAATTATAAAAATAATCCTTCAATTTCTATGAATTTTCTAACTACTTACATTTTATTTACGTACGTACGTAATAATTACTTCTTTTTAAACTTTAACTTGTACAACTCAAAAATATTTAAATATTTAATCATTCTATTTCTTAAAAATATTACTTTTTTCACAAAACTTGAAAAAAAATTACAAAATTTAATTTACATTTTTCGAAATTTTGGTGAATGCGCCAATGCACAACGTCTAAAAAATTTAACGGAAAACTATTCAAATTTAACAAATATAAGCATTGGTCGCTCTGAAAGTGGCATTCGTACAAATTTATGCCCTTTTGGACTTAAATTATATTAAGTGATACAAAACTATCATCACTATTGCTAAGACATACAAAACATACCGTATACACTGGAAATAGTCAAACCACATTTTATCCAGAAAACAAGTAAATTGATTCTGTATAGCAGAAGTGAATTTACATATCATAAACTTAAAAAAAATGTTATTTTATACAAAAAACAAGTTGGAACAAAACAAAGTGGACGATTTATTTTTCTAATGTGATGTGATGTGGTCTATTTCTTATTATGACAAGTTTTTATATGTCAGTGTCATTAGTAATTTGCTTGGTAATTCAAGATGACGCGTTTAACGGAACCAGAGAAAGTGAGAGCTATAACTTTACTTCAGAATGATTGGTCATTGCGGATGATCTGCATGTATGCAGGAACAGCATATTTAAACTGAAAGAAAAATGGATTGCGGAGGGTCAAGTATGTTCACGGAGGTGGACGTCGAAAAGTAAGCACCACCTAAGGATAAATCCTTTTGACATGGCAGTAGTGGCTTCCTTTGAGACGAATTTTCCTGGATCAGTGCGAACTGCAAGGAAGCCGGTGAAAGATTCGGAGCTGCAGAATTATGTGGCCGCAAATACAGTTGCTTTGACTCCCCAGTATAAGGAACAGAGGTTATAGTTTGCAAGACAATTTGTAGGAAGCCCAGACGACTTCTGGGAGAATATTATATTTTCGGATGAAAAAAGTTTTCAGTCTTGCTCCGATGCTTCTGTCCGTGTCTACCCACCAGAGATTATATTATAAAGTATTCGGAGCCTTATGTGAAACCTACACATCGCAACGATGGATTTCACTTTCAAGCAGGATAATTGCCGTCAAAATGGTTCATTGATAACAACATCGATGTTTTACCTTGGCCCTCAAAGTCCTGGGGATATATGGTGAAAAAAATTTACGACAGAAACTTCCGTCCAGTTAACGTCGAAGAACTCTGGGAGGCAATTGAAAACGTATGGGATAACATTACTGAGGATTATAACAAGAACATTAATTTTATCAATGCCACGTAGATTGCAGTGTTATAGACAAAAATGGTGCTTGGACAACATACTAACTTTACGAATCGGTTTTTTTTTGACGACGAAAAGTGTTTCATTTTTAGATCTCGTTGACGGCGAATGAATGGCCGTTAGAATGTATAATATATTTCAGTATTGGAAAAATAAATAATTTGCTACCTAATTTGGATTTGTTTTGCTCACTAGAACTAGTATGACAGGCACACATTAAATTTGACATAATGACAGCTGATTTGAACCTCACATTTTCAAGTCAGATTCACAAAGGCCAATTATAGACAATTTGCTTATAAGAGTCGTCCACTTTCAAAGGGCCGGCACTGTACCTGTAGTAGGGGAGCCCACGATGCTAAACGGGGATTTACTGGAGCGTCGTAGGGACCGATTGGATTTTGAAGATTAGATGGTAGAAAGAAAAAAAGGTTATATGATGTATACCCTTTCACCGGTGGGGGAGCGCCTACAGGCTTTCAAAAATGTAAAAAAAAAAAACAGTCAGATGGAAATACTCGAGCGCGTCAGATATTGATAGTGTATATGCCCTACGTGTCTCCGATAACGGAGATGTTAATCTGCCGATTTGGATGGTGGGGGCGGTCATATGGAAAGGTTAAAAATGGGGTAAAAAAATTTTTCTCGAGCGCGTCAGATATTCAGAGGGGATGTTAAGTGAACCCGAACGAAGTTCCCATTCAAAAGACTGACGATTCGGATGTGACGCAAACTCGTGGCAGCTTTTTGAAAATACAAAAAAAATCGCCATTTTGAAATACTCGAGCGCGTCAAATTTTCATATAGACGGTTCAGCTTGATGCCCTGGTCGTGCTGATCCATAATCTGACGATTATTTGGAGGGGTTTTCTTAATCTGACAGTTTGAAAAAAATTTTCATAATTTTTTTTTAAATCACTGAATGTGACCAATAAAAAGCACGGAAAATAGCATACAAATAAAAACAAATAATAAATTTTGTTGAAATTTGTAAAAAAAGTGTTTTATTTTATTTTCTGCACACATAAATCTATTTCATTTAATTATAATACATATAAACACATATAAACACATATAATATATAACGTAAAATATTAAACAATTTTGGGTCACAATAAAAGTTAAAATCAAACTTCTTACAAAAAGTAACAAGCATTATTTTTTTATTCTAGTATTATAGTCCAATTAAATGGGCCTTTAAATCGCAATCAGTCAACTTCCTGAATTTTTTATATAAGTTAGTTTGAGGTGAGTGACAAATTTTTTTTTAATCCCCAGCTAGGGGTAAAAAAGATAAAAAAGGGGTTTTTCAAAATAACTCAAAAGGGGTAAGACCTAGAGTACATAAAAATGATCTATTGACTTTATCTTGTACTATTAAAATTAACAGAGTTAGGGAGACTAGAAGCTAAGGGATGATTTCAGAAACTTAAAAAAAAAGATAAACAGAAAAATGAATGAATTATTTTTTTTTCAATCTACTCTAAAAAATGTAAACTTTTTTTCAGAGAAATATGTAGATGTATGTATTTTTTAATTTTTAATAAAAAAGTTATAACAATTTCACAAAGCGAGCGTGATTTTTATCTTTGTCGTAAAACAAAATTCAAAGGGAACTTCTCATTATTTTAAATGATATAAACATTAACGATTAAAACATTGAAATTGTAATAACTTTTTTATTAAAAATGAAAAAATATGTCTATTTGTCTGAAAAGAAGATTTTTTAGAGTAGATTGAAAGAAAAATTATAAAATTCATCCATTTTTCTGCTTGTTATGATTTTTTAAATTTCTGAAGTCATCCCTTAACTTCTAGCCATTAATATTAGTACAAGAAGAAGTCAATAGACCATTTTTATGCTCTACAACTTTTATAAGAAATTTTTTTCTAGCTCTTACCCCTTAGTTATCTTGAAAACCCCCTTTATTTTATCTCTTTTGACCACTGGCCGGGGGTTAAAAAATAATTACTTCACTTATTGTTATTATGTACCTCAAACTAACATATCAAAAATTCAGGCAAGTTGACCAAATTGCAATTTAAAGGCCCATGTAATTGGACTATTATACTCATTGTATATTTCACATGAAGGACTTTTTTTAACAAAGTTAATATTGATGAACTAAATAGGATTCTAATTCTGATTAATCCAAATTCAGTTTCTTTGAATACTAAATTAGAAGACTACAGTCTTCTATTATTTTTGACACAGATTTGAGTGATAAAGAATAGTATTGTCAAAACCGCCACATATTTTACAATAGAATATGTTAGAATTCATTCTACCAAGAATTATATGTCATTAACCATTTTTTTTTCAGACGAATATTTTGCTCTACGTGTAAAATGTACTTATGTAATAGTGTTCTAAGCCCTTTACCTATTAAATAACAATCGGCCAAGTAAAATAAGTAGCTACTGAAATCCCAAAAGCTTTTGCTTAGGTTAATATAAATGACCTAACTAACAAAATCGAAGGGTGTTAGTTCTGGTGACCTTCCGGGCCACTGAATAGGTCCATTAAGCCCAATCCATTTTTCTGGGAAAGTGTTATCTAAATATTGCTGCACAATCCTGGCCTTGTCGGGTGGAGCCCCGCCATGATACCCATTGGCCTTTGAAATTCGTTGAACGGCTGATTTATCCAAACCCAATTCCCGGCTAGCCTGCTGTGGATTTTGTTCGAAATACTATAACAGTCTAGCTGTATTAACATTGTTTCTTACCCTTCGGTCGATTATTTGATTTTTCCGAACAGAAAATGCATCTTCATTTCGTCATAAGGTCATCTTCAATCTTGTAGTTGTTCTATGATCAGGAATGAGGCGCTCTGGATACCATTCTCGATATAACTGTATAGCTCTTTTTGAATTTTTTTGTGACTCGCTGTAAATTAACAACATATCAACATTTCATCAGATTAATAATTTTAGGTTTCATTCATCTACGGTGACTTTCAAAAGTAAGGAAAAAAATGATATTGTTTAAGTACCTGCAAATTTTTAGTAGTTGTATCTAATTGCAAATCGTTGTCAGCTTAAAAATTGGTTTTAGTATATGTGATTTAACAAGAAAATTTAAAAAATATGAGCTGTAAAACGAGTTTTTCCTGACAGATATCAATAAAAGTTAATTAGAAAAATGTTCCGCATATTTAGGATCACATTGAAAAAATTGACATTTGCCTTTTTACAATACTTCTACATGTGCATGTTTTAAAAAATTTATTTGCTTAATTATGTTCTTTAATATAGTTTAGTATAACTAAATACCATAAAAGCAAACAATAAATATAAATTAGAGCACACGCTTAGTATCTCAAGGCACTTAAACTTATTTAATATTTTTTTACTAAGCAATACTATACTATAACGAAAAATACTATAATCTTAAAGTTCACAAATTCATAAATACTAAAAAAATAGTGTTATTTGATAATGTATTCTTAGTCGTAATTAAAAAAGAAAAGTGCATCAATATAAGGAAAATAACAGAAACATTTGAAGGCCCAGAGTTATAGCTCTCGTATAAGATATAATTTTCTCATTTAGTGCTTTCATTTAGGCCAAAATTAAATGAATTTTATGTAATTAAACTGTTCTTAAAAGCATAATTACTTATAAAAAATCGATTCTTCCCTGTATGTGTCACTTGTTAACTACAAATTATCCAACAGAGCGAGAAGTTTTCAAGTTTTGATGCTTTGAGTGCTCGCTTATAATTGATTTATGCCGCCATAGAGTTCAAAGTACATAAACTTGCTCTTAACGAAATTCAGTACTAATCCAGGACTGGACATTGCAGTGGAAATAATTTCTTAGTTAAGCAATTTAGACGACTTTAAAGCGAATTTTACTATTTGCCCCAACGTACTAATAAATTTCCTCTCTAATAATCATACAAATTGCCATTATGTCACAATAAAATAATTTGTAATAATAAATCTTTACCTGCTAATGATCAAAATGGAATAGGGACGAACCTTAACGTCAAGTTCCATAACTAATGTTTGCGGAACTTACCCTAAAACATCTCAGAATTTATGTCTGTTATTCCCAACATCATTATGAAAATATTGTCAGTTGTTTGCGACTCGAGCACTCTATTAAACGCATCACACTCTACGTCATCGTTGTTTCCCCTCTTCACCACTTAATCGATTTTCAATAATAAGTTTCATTGCTAGCCAGGAAATAAATGTTAATTGAAGAGTTTCACTTTCACCTTATTCTATAGGTCTAAAATTTTTAATAAAGTATTAATTGATTTGAATGAATATCGTCCAAAGAAGCAACCAAATACGTACATGTTGAATCTTTAGTATGTACAGTACAATCTACAGGGTGTCCTAAACTCTACACCCCAATGATATTACAGGGTAACGAAAAGTATTACTGAAAATTTGAAGTATGAAGTGCATTTTGCACCAAATATAAAAGTTTTAGATATTTCCAAATTTCCAAAACTGTTGTCATGGAATGTAAATAAAAAGATTGAAAAATTAATTTCTGCCTTTTAAATATTGTATTATTTATAAAAACAAATTTCTTAAATTATTTTAAAAAATCTTATAAATAAAGTAAGTAATAAATAATAAATAAATTATGGCTTAAATTTTAAATATTCTTTCTACTAATGATTCGGTTTTGAATGAGACTGAGACATAATTCTAAAACATCATTACCAAAACGTCGAGTCTCATTTCAAAGTTTTTATTTATTAGAAGGATTAACTATTATTTACATATTAAGTAGTCCATTCGGCAGAGGTCGAAAAGTTACTATTGCTGACATTTCCTTGATAACTCGGAAATAACTACACAGGAATACTTTAAATGATGAGTACGATAACAGGCTAATTTGCTGACAAAGTATTTTATCAGGAAAAAAAGTTATTAACAATTTAATCGTGAAAATTTTTTTTTTTAGTAGTTTGGGCCTGTCATACGGCACATTGTGGCGCCATGATCATCTACTTTTTTTAGCCTGAAATTGAAGATTTTGATCTGGACGATATGTGGTTTCAACAAAATGGGGCCACATGCCACACAACGCGGCCAATTATGGCTCTATTGCGCGAGAAATTCCCAGGACGCGTAATTTCGAGCTTCGGCAATGTAGCTTGGCCACCAAAATCCTACGATTTAACGCCTTTGGATTTCTCTTTGTGGGGCTATGCGAAAGACCGTGGTTATGCGAACAATCCCACAACTTTGGAGTAATTCAAGGACGAGATATATCAAGTTATGGCCGAATTATTGCCCGAATTGAGTGAAAAAGTCTTCGAAAATTACCTCAAAAAGTTTGAGTCCTGCAAACGGTTCCGTGGAAGACATTTGAATGATATTGTTTTTCACGCATAATGGCATAGTCCAAACTTTATTATGAAATAAAAGTTCCATCGAAATTTAAATATTCAGTGTGTTTTTTTAAACTTTACTTTCCCAAGGAGAAAATGGATAACCCGTTAGCTAAAAAATGGCGGTGGTCCGATTACGAAATTTGCAATAACAAAGCCGTGAGATTGAAAAAACGGTATAAAACGTCAATTTTTTAAAGTTGCTGTAAATATGTCAATTATGAACAAAAAGTGATAAAACTTTCGAAAACTATAGTTCAATATATATATACAATAATGACTCTAAAGCCAAAAATCAGGAGAGCAAAACTTTTTGTTCTATAAGGTTTTATGCATTCATCGGCATCTGAAACTCGAAATTTTGCCAAATTTGTTTGAAGTTTTGCTGACACTTGAAATTCGGTATACACATAGTGTAAATATGCAATTTGCAAAATTCAATTATCTTCATTTTTGCAGCTTTGGTAAGGTTTTATAGTCAGTTTCAGATGCCGATGAATCTCCTCTCTCCTGATTGTCGGCTTTAGCGTCATTATTGTATATATATTGAAGTTTTATATCACTTTTTGTTTATAATTCACATTTTTACAGCAACTTTAAAAAATCGGACCACCAAAGAAAATTACTAAAAAAAAAGTTCACGATTAAATTGTTATTAACTTGTTTCCTGATAAAATACTTTGTCAGCAAATTAGCCTGTTATTGTACTCATCATTTAAAGTAGGCCTGTGTAGTCATTTCTGGGTTATCAAGGTTTGACATAGGCCGAACCTCTACCAACTGGGCTATATCGCTTTTAATGTCTTTATTTCTACGCCATGGGTTCGTAACTAATTTTGTTAAAAGCAATTTTTCATTTCTCATTTTATTTACTTCTCTTTGTACACAACTGTCTTCTCATTTGTTGTAGGGATTTATACTTGGTCTGTACGCATAGCGTTACATTAAGTTTCTCTTTGTGCGGCCCTTAGAAATTTAATTTCAGTTTCATGTATCTCACTATTGTGCTTTGGTATTTATCCACTTTTCACTCCTCTATATAAGTAACGGTTTACTGTGGATTTATAAAATTCGATTACAATTCCCGGTTGTGTTTTGACGTTTAAATGTAAGAAAAAATGAAATTTATATTTTTTTGAGCCATTAAGGCCAAGCTACTGTTTTTTAATATCCGATACAAAATTACATTTTTTATGGAGATAACTTGTTTATGTATACAGGGTGTGGCGGGCATAATCTATAAAAATTAAACTACAGCCTCCTAACGATATTTGTAATAGAAAAGTCTTATACGAAAAAGTTCTATTTTTGCGTTGTTTTTTTCGTAAATTAAAGTTCAATTATGGATCAAAATATTTTCCCTCTAGAACGGTCCTGTCCGTGTGCTGTATGATGAGTTATGTGCTGTAGACCAGACACGTAAACAAATCATTGAAAGACAGACAGGAACAAAAACAAACAAAATGAAATAAAACTTACCATTTATAAAGAAAATGTTGAAATTGATCCCCATTAGCGCGGATATTGGCATGGCATCGACGCATCCAATTTTGGCGAATATTTTCCCAAATTCCGGGTATTCCTCTAATTATGTCAGCAGGTTCAAGTGTACGGTTTCGCAATTCTTCCACCGTAGTAATTGGAGTATTGCTAAACCAATGACTTCAAGTGACTCCAAAGATAAAAGTCCATTGGGCGACCGAGGTGGACACGGCACAGGACCAAAGCGTTCAATCCATCACTGAGGAAACATTTCATTCAAAAGTGTCGTTACTTCTCGAGTACTGTGTGGAGGAGCCCCATCTTGAAGATAAAACATGCGTGCTCGAACTTGTAATGCCACATCGTCCAATAATTCAGGCAACCGGTTATCCAAAAAGTCAGCATATGTTGTTTCATTTAGTCGTCCTTCAATGAAATAGGGACCCACAAGTACATCGCCTATTACGCCAACCCAAACATTTACCGAGAACCGATGTTGAAAATTAGTTTCCCTAATCGGGTGAGAATTTTCATCGGCCCATATGTGCATATTATGGAAATTCACTTCATTGCGGGTAAATGTCGCCTCTTCTGTTACACAAACATAAGCAGGAAAGTCTACTTGATTTGGCACATTGCCGTAAAAACCTTCTGCACAAACTCATTCGTTGATCACAATCTGGGGGTAAAATCTGTTGAACTGATTGCAGATGATACGAGCACAATAGCTGGCGCCTTAAGATGCGATGTACGGTACGAGATGAGGTTCCTACTTACTGTGCGAGTCGTCGAGTACTAATTGTGGGGTCTTCGTCAAGATTTTCCAACACTGCATCTTCAACATTAAATTTCACTTGCTGACCACGTCCTTCTCCTCGAGGAACAACACTTCCCGTATCTCGTAGCCGCTGACCGTACTGTAGGATTGTATTTGCAGATGGGGGGTGACGTTGTGGCCATCGTTCTTGGTACAATCTAGTCGCCGCGAGCGCACTTTCTCCGGCTGCACCATACACTAACACCATATCGACACGTTCGGAAATAGTAAATGCATTGATTTCTCGGTTCATTGTAAAACTAGTTTGTGCACAAACTAAAAAATTAAGCAAAGTAAGAAAAAAATAATCTCGCTTTTACTGTAATCGGCACGCTATTCTTATTTTTTACTTCTTTATAAAAATTACACTGTCACTATCGTGGAATTACAAAATAAAAACTTTTGTATGAAATCTTTCACTTTTTAACACTGATGGGTCGATGGACGATGCTTAATATTTAATAATAAGTGAATAGTGAATTCAATACAAACACAAAATCAGTTGACTGCACAAATTTTTTGACAATGTAACCTAACCTTCTTTTAGTATTACTTACTAGTATTAGATTATATCGACTTAAATTATAAGGTTGCATCTCGGGTCGCATAAAAACATTTCCAAAGTTTTTATAAATAACACAGGGACGGCCTTCGTTGAATAAATGAACTTTAATTTACAAAAGAAAACGCGAAGATAGAACTTTTTCGTATAAGACTTTTCTATTACAAATATCATCAGGAAGCTGTAGTGTAATTTTGATAGATTATACACGCCACACCCTGTATAGGTACATTCAAATAATTTCAGCAGAATATCCAGAACATATAAGACACACCCGTTAGTACTGACAAAGCAATATCAAATATGTGCAGATAATTACTTAATTAATCTCCTTAGTAACCTTCGTCACTGCTACCATTAATGCATAAGCCGTGAGCTGATTTGTCTGTAACGAGTTAAGAGTTAATACGGTTAAGACACAGGATCTAATTATTACGAGGAATTCAGAATATTATAAGGATGTGTTACGATCCTTTATACCCTTCTTGCAAAAGGTATATATTTTTTATGATACTGCTTGCAGTCTCACATTAAGTGAAATAACAATGTAACTGTAATCTATGACAATAGATATACAGGGTGATCCATTAACGGTACGGAGAGGCTGTATATAGGAAACTAGACGTGCTACAATTATCGGGTAAAAAAATCCATCAACAGATACGGCCAAAAAAATTGATTTAAAATATTTTCTAGGTTTGTATAAAAAAAGAATGTAAACCTTATAAAGTTATTTATTTCAGTGTTTAATGACGGTACAGTGTATTTACGTGTATTCATTTTCAAGTTTCTCTATGATATGAAAAAGCATGTAGAATACGAATCAAGAAAGAGTTGATATGATTAGATCCTACGTTTGTCAGGATAGAACAATGTTGTTGCAAGATACCATATCATGAATGCATTATCTCAACCAAAATAACTAAAAGAATGTTTTTAGACGGAATTTGAGAAAACAAATTTATGATATGAGTGAAAGGTAATCTCTATAAATACGACCTCCATTAAAATTTTCAAGCAGAATGTTCGTAGAATACCAAGGAATAATTAATTATTTTATGAATAATTATTGTCTTCATTTTTGTAAAAAGAAATCAGCGATTATTGATGTATAATTCGCGAACTTTTTCAATCCTTTCATTTCATAGACAGAATACTAGAAAAACTTCAGTGGAGGATGATAGAATCGTACGATACATCACGTCTGTAGGTTTTTTCAGCAAAAAATATTTCAGACTATTCACGCTTGTAGCTGATGTAAAGATTTTGCTACAAAATCACACATCTGTATTTGAACTTCTTATCGGTTAGTTATATCCCATTGAGAATATTATAAAAAGCCTATACGAAACTATAATAAAAGTCAGACAGGATTATTCTTTTCATACCTAACTTATTTTTGCACATTAGAAATTTAGATAAATTGTACGAGGGGTAAGCGAGTGATCTAGCGCAAAGAAGTTACAGTCGCGAAGTATGGATTGAACTCTGACTTGTGCAATGTCGAGAAGAATGAGAACATTTTTGTAACACGAATCAGGTCGCTTTTGTTCAATGACGAAAGTAATTTTGTTAACGAATTACCTTAGCCAAATAATGTTATTGTAGAGCCGTTCGGCATATATTTAACAAGAAAAATTCCTGTTTGGTTTCAAGATGGTAGTAAAGAGCTTCCTAATCTATGAAAAAAATTGATCTGTACCAAAATTTCAAACGATTTTGAGAAATTTCTGTCACGGCAGTATTTGTTGAGTAATCAATCGTTTTGGTTCTAACTTGCCTAAATTCAGTACATATAAAATCTAAAATATGACTTCATTGCTCGATTTTGGTAATTTTCATAACTATAGAATACAAAACCTCAGTTTTTTACAAAGAGATTTAATATGCCGCCCCCACGTCGATGCAAATAAAAAGTAATATCACTTTTTTAATATTTCGGCAGTCTTATCTCTAGGCTATACATTTTTATAAAATTGCACACATGCTTCTTTAATATAGTCCCTATGTTCCCTTTTCATTAAAATTGAATCTATATCAGGTCCAAATACACAGTGCTCTAAATACAAATTCGATAAGTGTCATTATTTTGTTACTTGAATAATACGGGGTGAATTTTTGTTATTAATTTTAAACATTATTGGACCTTGTCCCCTTCACCTTCAAAAAATTTAAGTTTAAATCTGTCAAATTAAATCAAGTAAACTAGTAAACAAACGTTTGTTTCCATGGCCTACCTACCTATTCATGTAATCCTTTTCCATTCTTGAGATTATGTAAGAAAACTTTAAAATCGATTTTTCTCGAAAACGAAGAATTTTATCGAAGTAAATCAAGAGTACATTTTTTTGTGAAAAACTCATATTTATCACAGTTTGATGTTGAAATTCGAAAATATTGACATACAAAAAATTGGAGGCGCATTTTATTCGTGTGCCCCATTGCCTCAGACACCCTGACTAAAATTTTTAAACAGTTTTCATGTAGTTCATTAGTATTCATTGAGTATCCAACATACCAAAGTTCATAGTGATACGGCGTGCCGATCCCTACTCGGCACTATGAATTCGACGTACGGCTCTATCTCCTCCAAAAGCCTTAAACGCTTGCCCTCTCATTTTTATATTCATAATAATCAATTTAATTAGTAATATAATAATGGTGATAAGTACGTGAAGGTACACCTATTTTTTTATTTTTAAAACATTAAAAATCAGGCAGAACATTTTTTTCAGACGAATCCATAAAAATGGTTCAAGGTTTACTCATAATTTCATGCAATTGTATGTACATAGATACATAGATATTGCTAATCCCATTAAGTTCAACGAAAATAATATAAATAAAAAATAGAATCTACTCCACTGTTTCTTAATACATTTTTCATACAAATTTTCTCGCGTAGAATAAATCATCCGCCTGATATTTGGACAATTTGCATAAGTAGCGAAGGACAATTTAAAAGGGGATACATTTTGCATATCTGTAGGTGTCAGAGATTTCTTCGTACATGGTGATAAATTTAAGAATAAATTTAAAATGTGACAATCTTCGTAAAGCTGTTATTGACCTCTTTCCGTTTCGGGCCCTCGACAAAGCTTTATTTACATCATTTGTCGGCCTACATCTTGCACTTATGTAAATAATGAAGATTTTAATATTCCATTCCATTTTTAGCTGATCTCTCTCTGAAAATACACCAGTGATATACCGGGTGATTCAGTTTGATATTCGCGGCCTCGTATCTCTTTTGATTTATCAAATAGCTCAAACAAACCCTATATATTTTTAAATCGCCGCTCAAACTCTATCAAATGACATTGTTAGATCGTATCCATGGTAACATATGTTAAAATTGCTATAGTCAACTGTTTTTGTTCAAATGGCACACTATATATTTTTTTATCAATTCTGGAAGATATTTTTTTTCTGCATTCAGCTATATAAAGAAGTCTATAGTTTCATAGTAGAAATATTGCTAGAAAAACAGCATAAAAGATTAACCCTACTTTCAGTAGCTTTATTCTGAAAAATGATAGCCAGCTACGAAAACAACTGAATTGTGACGTTTCTAAATGTGACGGGTTTTCAAAATAATTGACATTTTGTACATACCTATTCTATCTATAACTAATTATTATTACTATAACATGAATACTTATAATAACCAAGAAAAACTAGATATGATTTTAACTTATGAAGAGTGCTAAAAGAACGCTAAAGCTACCAGGCATTTATACCAACATCGTTTTCCACAGAGACAACTTCCATTAAATAAAATTTTCGGAAAGTTAGCCAGGAATTTGGCAGCAGATTGTTTTCAAAAGAAAAGAAGAGTTTTTAAACCCAGAATGGTAAGAGATGAAGAACATTCGATAAAGATGTTAAATGGCCTGGTATAGATCTCCAGATCTCATTCCTATAGATTTCTTTCTTTGGCCTTACCTAAAAGAAAACAGAATAAGAGTAGAATGTCGGAGATTAAATGAAGTAACACTAGAATGTGTTTGTAAAGAGGGAGTGATAAACAGAGCTATTCTGTGTTTGGAAGCAAATGGAGGTAATTTTGAAATAAGTATTGTTTTAAATTGTTATCTTATTATCGTATTAAAAATAAAATATGTTAGGTACTTTAAAAAACATAGTAACTTGTTTTCGCAACTGGTTATCATTTTTCAGAATAAAGCTACGAAAAGTAGGGTGCATCTCTTCAGCTAAACCATTGACTGGACCAGATATCTTGTTTATTCAGCTTCAATTTATTTATTTTTTTAATTTTCGATACGACCATTTTTCATCGAAATATCGGACTTTTAATGGAAAAGGATCCTTTTGTCTTCAATCATCGATATCTCGGCGACAAATGGTCGTACAAGGAATTGAAGGGCAGTTTCGAAAACTGAAATAAATTTCCTATAACATCCTACCGCAACTTTTTGTAATTTTTTTTTTTCATATTTTACACGAATTTTAAAAGACAGGAAATAAAAGGTAATTTATTTTAACGTTTAAACGTTTAAATTGATGAAAAAAAAAATTTCAAAAAATTTTCAAAATTTTTGAAGTTTTTTTTTTGTTTTTTTGGAAAACCTTCCGGACATTGAAGAAAACAAAATCCAATTGTTTCCAGCACGATTCGGCTTTTCCGTTCTATGCTTCTGTTTATCAACTTTTAATTAAATTAAAATTAAAGTTGATGACCTAAACCAGATTTCGACCCCAAATCATACCGTTTTTTGAGACAAATTTCTAATTAATTTTTGTGCAGTCAGTAATCACTTAAAAAGCAGTTTTTTTCAAAACTACCCTTTTCTTCTCCGAAAAAAAATTAAAAAAATTTTTTTTCAGAAGTTTCACTGTTTGAAACAAAGAAACGGATGGAGATCGTTGAAACTTCACAGGGTTCTTCTGGGTATATCGAACTGTAAAAGTCATGCTTAACATTAGTCATTTCGTGAATATTTCTAATTTAGCCATCAATTTTCTAAACAACCATAACTTACCCTTTTTTCCTGTTTTTTTAAATTCGTCTAAAAGAAAAAAAATCCGAAAAGTTGCGACAGAATGTTATAGGAAATTTAAAACTGCGGCGAAACTGACCTTCAATTGTACGACCATTTGTCGCCGAGATATCGATAATTGAGGACAAAAGGATCCTTTTCCATTAAAAGTCCGATATTTCGATGAAAAATGGTCGTATCAAAATTTAAAAAAAGGAAATTGAGGCTGAATAAACAAGCTATCTAGTCCGTGCAATGGCTTAGCTGAAAAAAATTTTTCCAAATCTGTGGAATTTTTTTGTCGTACTATTTCTTAGAATTGCATGATAATCGTATCTTCTAAAAAATTTCGACCGAAATATCTAAAAACTAGAATCTTAGAGCTTCAAATTGCTTCTTTTAATTCCCGATACGACCATTTTGCACCTAAATACAGTCTGTCAAAAATCACGGAAAAATTTCGGAAATTCTTTTGACCTTTTTAATTTTTTATATTAGTTTATTTCAGTCAGAAATATGAAATATATAATTTTTACAGCAGTAGAAGGTGGTTGAATTATTTTTGAATTATGTGGGAAGTGATAGATGGACAAAAACATTTTAAAGAACACCCGTTGAAATGAAAATAGATAGACTCTGCTGAGATGATTAGAAATAAAAATGTTCCTAATCGCGATGGAAATTTGTAAACCTTTGCCACGAGTAAAAAGCTACAGGATTTGAATGCCATTTTCCTTTTACATTATCCGTTTTATGTGTCTCCGCGAAGCGGAGAAACGAAATGATACTGTACCATTTTGTCTTCGTCTGCTTAGAAACCCTCTCTAATAATGCTCCTGATGTACGTTCCGACACTTTTAGTCTAAATAAATAGTAAAACCACAAGAACAGAGATAAAGAAAATAAATTCACGGTCTGATATCTTTTAGAATACTACTTTTTTTGCGTGACGTTGGTTTTAAAAGATACTATTATTATACAAGGCGTAACTAATAAGCTTGGTCATATTCTAATGGCAAATTCTAAATCGCAAGATTCGCAAGTCAACTAACCAAAAATCGGACAAAAACGTGTCCGTAAATGAATTACTTTCAAAATACAAGATGTTGAAAATAGTATATTGTTATATTAGGATTAAAAGTGTTACTTTTGTGGTGAGCAAAAAAACACTTTTAATCCGAACAAAACATGCTAGACCAGGGGTCGGCAAACCGCGGCTCGCCAGCCGCATGCGGCTCTTTCAAGAGACAATTGCGGCTCTTCAAGTTCCTCTAAAAATTAATTTTCACCCTCAAGAACGGCGGTGACAAAATTTTTTAAATTATGGCGATGTTTCGCATGGTACTCGCTATGTCCTGTACACATTTAGTTTCGCGTAACTCACTCGGTTTCAAAAATACAATACCTATGTACGTTTTCAGTCACGAAATTTGAATCATTCTAAATATTTCGAATTTTCACCCCCAAGAACGGCGGTGACAACATTTTTAAAATTATGGCGATGTTTCGCATGGTACTAGCTATGTCCTGTACGGATTTAGTTTCGCGCAACTCACTCGGTTTCAAGAATACAATACTTATGTACGTTTTCAGTCACGAAATTTGAATAATTCTACATATTTCGAATTTTCACCCCCAAGAACGGCGGTGACAACATTTTTAAAATTATGGCGATGTTTCACATGCTAGACCACCGATCAAAATAACTCATTTAGAGGGAAAAATAAAGAAAATTGTTACTAGGACTTTTATAAGTGGAAATGCTAAAGGGGCTTATGATAAACGAAAAAAAAAATAAATGCGTGAACAGGGGTGGCGGAGGGTTGATTTGGGGGATTGAAAAGTTTCCGCGATATACTAAAAACAAACCTTCACGACCTTTGACTAGATCGCCATAACTTTTAGTTGAAAATTCCGACTCATGAGAATAATAAGCATTATGCTCAGATAGTCCAAAGAAATTACATTTGGAGAAAAAAAAATTGTTACCTGGACTTTTGTAAGTGGAAGTGGTAAAAGCGCTTATAATAAACCTAAAAAAAAAAAACAAATGCGTGAGCAGAGGCGGCGGAGGGTTGATTTGAGGGGTTGATAAGTTGTGAAAAATTGTATCATTGGGATTTCTGGCGAAAGATGACGTCAAAGAAAAAGTATTAAATACAAACGTTGTAGATCAAAAATGCAAATGCAAAAATCTACAACTTTTGTAGAGGTCACTTTTTTCCTAACCTCAAAATTTCCGAGAAAAATGCAAAAAAAATAAAAAAACTGTCTCATTGTTTGACCCAAAACTTTATTTTTGTATAGTATTGCTATAAACATCTATGTCGAATTACAAATGCACAAATGATAAATTATCTCAGGATGATTTGAGATTTCAGCAATATAAAGTATTAACTGCAAAGTCTACTGTTGACGCGAAATCCGAAAACCTGAAATTTCTTGATTTTTTTTATCTAAAAAAATTTGTGGTTATTTAGACCACAGAAAGGTATACTTTTACCGAGTTTCGTCAAAATTAAGTTATTTTTGCGCAAATGAGAAATAAAAAACGAAAAATAAGAAAAAACCTGTTTTTCGCATTTTTCTCGGAAATTTTGAGATTATCGTAAAAAGTGACTTCTACAAAAGTCGTAGATTTTTGCATGATCTACAACTTTAGTGTTGAATACTTTTTTGTTTCACGTCAACTTTCGCCAAAAATCCCAATGATACAATTTTTCACAACTTATCAACCCCCCAAATCAACCCTGCGCCACCCCTGCTCACGCATTTATTTTTTTTTAGGTTTATTATAAGCCCTTTTACCATTTCCACTTACAAAAGTCCAGGTAACATTTTTTTTTTCTCCAAGTGTAATTTCTTTGGACTATCTGAGCATAATGCTTATTATTCTCATGAGTCGGAATTTGTTTTCAACTAAAAGTTATGGCGATCTAGTCAAAGGTCGTGAAGGTTTGTTTTTAGTATATCGCGGAAACTATGTATTGTTTGATTTTATGCAGGCGTAGATAATGTTTTGTTAGAATTTTTACGTATATGTAAGCTATTTATTTGCTAACAAGCTCTCATCATCCAGTAGTTTGACAAATAATTAATCAATATACTTATTAAGAAAATGTCAACAGAAAGGGAGAGCGGTAGATTAGTCGCCTGCTTCCCTTGATATACTCATAGACTACTGGTGTAAGAACTAGCATAATAAAGACCCAACTAGGTAAATTGCACAATTGCGTGTCTCTTCATCAACGAGTCTTAATAAAGATTCGGGTCCAAGGACATTCCCTAATAAGTATACCACTTTTCCATTTTACTCCGCAACGATTTTACATTGTCTTACAGGTCCGCAGATTTCGAGTCTGAAGTCTGAATTACAAAATTCAAAATCCAAAGCAATATAGTGGAGGGAATTAAAAATGTTGGATTTTAGAAATGAAGCAAATTCCATCGAATACTATACCAAGTTTCTAAAAGGTAATAGGAATACCTACAGATTTTATCGCCACATTTTGATTTAAAAAATCAAGTACAATCACTATAACACTTTTCAGTTCTCAAGCAGAAGAGAACAAGTTATTGCACGTTTCTGTTATAAACAATTGAGATTGTAGAGGTCGTTGAATCCAAATGTAACACTACACTTTCGAAATGACACCAAAGCTCTGAGGATCAAATCTCCAAGCACAAGAAACTCTAAAATGAAAAAAAAGAAATACTCGTTTCGATTTTAGATGCCACAAGTCTTGTAGCAGCCACAAATATATAGAATATCCATATTTTTAACACATTTGTGCTAGGATATCTCTAAAACCTAACATGATGAAACAGTTTTGGAGTCCGATTCAGATTCAGCGCATCGAAACCCTTCAGGAGAGTCTGGTCTCTGGTCAGTCACATTTTTCCATCCTGTGTGATTAGGTCTTATAGTTTTAAGTTACTCAATTAAAAACTTTCCCACTCGTCTCGTCAAATATAAAATATCTAGGTTATAATACAGAAGCAACTCCATTGAGAAGTTCTTTAAAAATGAAAAATAAATTTCTTTGCTAATGAAAAAACACATACCTGTCATCTGGAAATCATTTTCCAGGGCATTTTGTATATTATATCTTTGTCAATATACAGGGTGTTAATGAAACTATGTCAAAAATTCAAAGGGGTGAAAAAGGATCAAAAACTAATTTAACTGATGTCATAAACTTGTATCGTTTAAGTTTAAGGTCATAAAGAAAAAAGCTAATTAAAAACGTGTTTAAAACTGTTTTGGAACTGCTGAAATACATATATTCTATTGCGGCGAGTACTTACAAAAACTTCTGTAACACTTTTTCCGAGTTTGTAGGTTTCTTATGAAACCGGACTGTATTCGAAAGTCAGTTTGTAATACATTGTTGTAGTTATCGCTGTGCTGTTTTTCGAGAGTACATTTAATAGCCGTATTTCCAAGTTTTCTTCTGAAAATGGCGCATTTATTTAGTAATCGCAATAATTTATGGCGAAGCAAACGAAAATGCCCACAGCTTGTCAAGTGTACTGTGCAAGATATACTAAACGACGTGCCACCAGAAATATCGCACAGCAAGTAAATGTTTCGCATCCTGTTGTGTGGCGGACATTACAAGAAGCTCAGATGTACCCATTTCATATTCAACGTGTTCAAGCGCTTACTCCTGAGAATTTTCCACTACGCCGAGGATTTTGCGAATGGTTGCTTCAGGAACATACAAGGAATTGGATACGTCGCGCTGAAGCTTGTGTGCAAGCAAATGGTGGGTATATTGAATATCTTCTATGAAAATCAGCAGTTCTCAAAAGGTCGTTCCTTGTAATGTTTAGGTAAGTCAGATTTTAAAATTACATTTTACTTAACATAAATCCGTGTATTTACCTCATTTTGACATAACGGATATGTGGCAAAAATATTTGACATAAGTTCATTAACACCCTGTATAATTCCATGTTTTAAAATTAGATTACTTCAAACCTAAAACAAAGATATGGACTACCTGTACCTCCACAAATTAAATAGTTGGCAGAATTGAATTCAATAAAGCGAAAACAAGTAAGTATTGATTTTGTGCGGCCTCTCAGAATTTTAATTATAAAAACAGACTTTTCTCAATATATTTAAGGAACGAGGCCATTCCAAATGGGACAATCTAAAAGGAAACATAATATTCTCGTTTTCTCTGACCTTTAAGATAAAAACTCCATTATTAAAATATACCTATCATATCCAACAGCGGGGCAACCTTCACGTACTATTTAAGACAAATCGATAAACTGTTGGCATCCTACATTGGTCACGAGTAATTGTTTCCCAACAATTTATTGGACCTGAAAATCAATAAAAAGAAATTCCTAACAAGAGCTGAATGTTTAGGAAACTTATACCGAATTCAATAATAAAACCGAAACCGGATAGTTTTAAAAGGTATTAGATTCGCTAAGAGAAAGATATAGATCACATCAAGTTAAAAATGTCTGAAAAACACCAACATATAAAACAACAAATGCTAATTGTAGTTTAATTTGCTAAGTTTCAAGTTCTTGGTAAATTAAGTTAATAAAAACTAGCATTAACCAAATAACAAACTATGTATGGAAGATTTTCGATTATTACATTTGTGTAATGGACAGTACAATTACAACAATACTTATAAATAAATAGATAAATGAATTATTGTCATTGTCATTGCCATTGCTATTGCCATTGCCACTGCCACAACCACTGCCACTGCCACTACCACTACCACTGCCACTGCTACTACCACTGCCACTATCACTGCCACTGTCACTACCACTGCCACTGCCACTACCACTGCCACTACCACTGCCACTGCCAGGGCCTCTACCTCTGTCATTGTCAGTGTTACTGTTACTCTCGGTGTCATTATTATTATCATTGTTTGGGACAATAGGGTTGTTGACCAAATTTCAAAAAGTAGATAATATAATTCTACACGTACTAACTAGTGTGTATACACAATTAGATATTGAGAAATGCGTCAGAACAGTTTTAAAATAATTATTTAAAACTGATTTTTTTATAACGTTTCAAAACGTCTGTGACGTCATAAGGGTCACCTTGTAGTGAAATTATGTGTAAATGATTGCGTAAAGGAAAAAAATTGGAAAAAGACGCTCTGTCAACACTGTCAGTAGTGTCAGTCTGTCAGTGACGGTGTCGTATAAAATATTTTCAAGTCAACGAGTTATTTTCCTTAATATTCAAATTCCTTTATTACGTAAAAATATTATTTAGTAATAATCATTTAATAGATTCCTTATAATTAAATCAGAAAGTGTGAATCGGAATTTGTGAAAGCTTCTTCGCAAATTTTACCGAAAATTGATATTTTTATGATCATGATTTGAATTTTTAAAAAGAGACGAGCGTTTTAATATTGGCGAAATCAGAGGTATAAAAGCAGTCAGATAAGGATCAACATATGTAACGAATGATTTTATTGTTTTATTTATATAAAATACTTATTTATTTATGGAAATTTATAGTGCAGTTCGGGTGTCTTATGGTGGTAATGCAATTGGCTATGTGGAATTTGGAACAAAACACCAATTAAATTTTGTTGAATCCATTACAATCAAGAAATTATTAATAACTATCACAAATACTCTTAATTGATAGACTGCTGTCACTAGTGTCACTTTTGTTTAAAAAACAGGAAACAGGGCAGCAGGGTTTGATGGATAATTTTGACATATTTTCTTCTTCAAAATTATGCAATAGGATCGCTACTAGCTTATTGTTAAATTGCCCCTTATGACGTCAGACTAGTTTTTAAGTAACGCAAAAATTCATAAATGACTTCTACCACTAATTTGTCATATATTTAAAATTTGACTATAGAGGTAGGTTCTTTTATATAAAATCTTTGACTCGACAACAATTTGTATATGGTTTGTTTTTATAGTGGACAATCCTATGCAGTTATTAATATTCCAAAGCTTACTGGTTTCTATTTCCATTAAAAAAATCAAACATTTTTTTCTGTATTCATCTACAGACTGACCAGTGACCTCTTACATATAAAATAAAGGACTTTTCAAAATTGTGTGGAGTTAGAGAGACATCTCAAAATTAATTGTTATTTGGCCCATTTTCTCTTTAACAGTTTTTATACCAAATGAGGTGAATCTGGCAAATCGATGTCGAAATATATTTCACTGAAATAAAAAATTGTACATACAGTATAAATGTAAGTAACACAAAAATATATTTTTATATTTAAAAACTTTTATTTTATTATCTTGAACTCTTCCAACTTACCTATTAAGTTACATTTCCACTTACATTTTGCTGTAGAGATTAAAAACATATACATCAAAGGAAAAACAGGCTTCATTGCATCTACTTATTAAATGGAAAGTAGATAACAGGATTAATTAAGATAAAAAAAAACTGGAGCAGCTATAAAAAAATTAAGTTATGCTGGAAGCTAAAAGGCTAAAAGAGCTCGAGAAACAGGAACAGTAGCTGACAAAAGCTAAAAGTAGAAGCCATGCTCCTTTGTAGAAAGAATATAGTTTATCGTAAATTGGTGTTAGATATGTTGGGATAATTGTAGGTTAAGCTCTCAATGGTAAAGAAGGTAGGTACTCATGCTCTACGTTGTTTTGATCAAAATTCGTCTTAACCGTAAAAATTGTTCTTAAAACTCAATAAAACTAGCTATACTGCAAAAAATTAAGTAACATTTAAGTAAAATGTCTATATTCTATCATTTTTTTATTTAATTTATTGAGAAAAATACCGTTTCCTGAAAATGTTTCTATTTACTGGATATACAGGCTATTACAAATTCGCTTCTCACTACAGGGATCTCGAAAACGGTAAGAGATACGAACTAGTTTAAATGGGGGCAAATTTGCGTAATCAGTGGACCAACATTATGCCTCTAAAAAATCAAGGCTGACATGATTAATTTTCGAAATATTTGAAAAAACTTAAATTTTGTTTTTGTTTCATTTCAGGCTTGTTTGAGGTGATTTTGAAAAAAGAAGAACACTTTCTCATTGCCCCTTTTTGCCCTCTCTCGAATGGCATAATCAATTTTTATATGTAATCAATCAACTTCCCTTTTATAATACGACCCTGCAAATTTTATTACATTTTTTGCAAGCCTTCATGACCCTCAATACTGCACTGCCCCAGCCCAAACCAGATTCAGACGTTTTGTCTCGAAAAATTCATCTTCAGTGTATTCGTTCCAAATTCATCTAAATTTTTTATTTAGATTTCTTTGTTTATTGAATTATCGGTACACTTTAAGTGTCGTTAAACTGTTACCACCACGCGTTAAAATAAAACATTTATTATTATTATTAACTATTACAATCACTTGATCATACATTAACTCGATAAGTTTTTGCTTCAAAATTAAAACATTATTACAATTATTATTTTTTTATTAAATTCCAATGATTCTGACTCCACAAATATGATTGCGATGTGATTATGGATAAAACGTTGTATTGCATTCGTGTTTTAATATCTCGCGAGAGTGTTTTCGGGAAGAAAACGGTAAGTTTCATCAAAAAAGTAGTTCAGATAAAAATTATAGATCTTAAAATTATCTACAAAAATTGTCTTTAAATTTTTTTTTCTAAGAACCACCATTCCTGAGATATCGCGATTCTAAAAGTTAAAGGAGTCACGTTCTACATGATATGCTCATATATGCCACGTATATACATAGTCAGGCACTTAATGCAAGTAAAAATGCATATTTGTGTCTCTTGTATGTATAAACTATACTACTCTGAGAATATACACTCAAAAGAAACTCATTCCCTTAGTCAAAATGACGCAGATGTCCTTATAATTGAAACAGCAATAGAACAATTTAATGCAACAAATACAACTATTGTAGTTGGTGAAGATGTTGACTTATTAATACTACTCACTGCAAGGACTCCAATCGATAAAATTATATACTTTTTAAAACCTGGAAAAGCTCAACAGCGAACAGAAATATATTCTTCAAAAAGTTTATCTGCTATCCAAAATGCCAAAACCATATCTTATTTTTACATGCGATAACCGGCTGCGATACTACATCAGCAATTTTCAGAAGTGGTAAAACATCAGTATTAAAATTATTTGGAAAAAAAGATTTGATTGGTTGCAGAAATTGATTTTTCACCTCAAACAATAATCACAAAAGGAATTCGCTTTCTCCTTGCTGTTAAGGAGCTCCAAAAAAATTGATTGTATAGATAAATATAGATATTTAACTTCTGTAAAAAATACACGAAATAAGAAACAAGTACAACTATCTTGTCTTCCTCCAACATCGGCTTCTGCTAATAAACACTTGTATCGAGTATACTAACAAGTTGTCAGATATGGCTAGGCAATCAACTGAACCCAGAAGACTGGGGTTGGAAATTAACAGATAATACTTTGGAACCGATTCAAACTTTACTTCTACCTGCTCTGGAAAAACTCCTAAACACTATTTTTTGCAATTGCAAAAAAGGTTGCAGTGCTAATGTGGCTGTAGAAGAGTAGGGTTACTGTGTTCTCCAGCGTGTACTAATTGCCAAAGCCGGTCTTGCTCAAATGTCCAATTGAATACAACAGACCAAGATTCATGTGATTTCGATGAAGAGACAGCTGATTAATCTTCATTTGAACAATTTATGAACATCCAGCAAGGAGAAGAAGAAGAAGAAGAAGAAGAGGAAGAAGAAGAAATCGAAGAAGACATGACTGTTGAAGTCGACTTTGAAGATAATCAGATTAAATATCAAAAAAAATCAGAACTACAGTTAAAGTCAATAACCAATATCAATATCAATAATCATCATATAGTTAAAAGAGTATTGTCCCTGAAAATTCCGTCATAACAGTTCGTGGAGTAGGCCTACCGGGGAAACCACGTTAAGAAAAAACGCGTCAAAGTACACTACCTCACAGGTGGTGTGGAAATGTGTGCATATCGTGACTCCTTCAACTATTAGAATCGCGATATCTCAGGAATGGTGGTTCTTAGGAAAAAAGTATAAGTACCATTATTGTAGATAATTTTAAGATCTATAATTTTTGTCAGGACTACTTTTTTGGTAAAACTTACCGTTTTCGAGAAAAATCCAAAAAACCTCAAATTTTGACCTTTGACCCCGAATAACAACTTTTCTAGCACACATGGGATCGATGAGGACTTTTGACACTTTATTTCTAATGGTGTACCCAAGGTCTCAAAATTTAGGTCTGTCGGAATTTTCGTTATTTGAAAGTTCTCGTCAAATTGCTCTACATCGCGATAGTTACATCCTTCGGGCCTCATCTAGATCTTAATCGAGCCAATTTGTTACTAGCGCGCATAATAATCATCCACGGAATAACAGGACAATCAGCGAAATTGGAAACCCTTATGGACTGAATAAACATGATCCCCTTTATGTGGTTTGAAAACGGATACGAGATTCTCCAATATTCCGGGATATCGATCGAATAATAGCCCTCGGCCATAGACGTTCGGAACGATTATCTCGAATAATATCCGCCCCTTAAAGTATTAATTATGCAAAAGAAAACACTCGCGCCTACTAAATTTCATACGCATTTAGAAACAAAGTTTCGCTATTAATATTTTTATGTTGTTCCTTGCGTTCCTGAGTTATGTATACCTGTATTATGTAAATGGCAATTACATAAATTTGCATTAAGTACGAATTTTGAATCACCCATGAAAATATAAACTCTTCTTTGCATTTGATATTCAAATAACTTCAACAACAAAATTTCTATGCATAAGTCGGCCTCTATTCGAACTTTGAGGAGATTATTTAGCTTAAATAATTGCGGAGGTACAACTATCACAAAATAACGCGCATGAATCTAAATTAGAGAGTAAGAGAGCGTAAGCCTCGCGTGGTAATAAAAAAGATCATCAATTTATGTCTCGGAAAAACTGTCAACGCTTCTTTGGCAATGCATAATTCAGTAGCGACAACGCAATAAAGCGTTTTTAAAAAAAGAGTATGTCACAGATATGCAGTTATGAAAACAGTTCTACAGATAAGCTGTTTGTTTACTCGCAGAAAAATACGGTAAAATTTCAGAATAGCGAATCATCAATTCAGGATCTGATAGAACATAAAAAAATTAATATTATTTCTTTCTTATAGGCCATGGTTTTTATGTTTTTCATACATAGGGCCTCAAGATGACTTTTAAAATAAAATTTTAGCAGCAATTTTTCCAATAAAAAAGGTTATTGAAGATGCTAAATACGTTAGAGTGGTTGATTCAGACGTTACTAGTTCTACACTGAAAGATATGCACTTTATTTTGTATTAGAATTTTATACAGGTTTGGAAAGTTCCCATGGTTCATGGGCCGTTACGTGAGAGCTATAAAGTAAGTCATAGAAATCGGTGTGATAGAAAAGGATGGCTATAATGAAGGCGTCTCATAGTCACCGCCCGTTTCGCCCTTCCACAAATAAGATCCCCTTCCACTTGTAATTCAGCGACCGGTGGTCATCTTTGTTTTCGTCGTTTGGCTTTTATTTAATAGATGTCACTACACTACTTATACAATTTCGACTCCGGTATTCCGATATGTTAATACAAATTCGTTAACAGAGGGCAGCACAATTTGTCTAAGGTGAGGCGCAGCCCTAGAAAGAGTGATGCCAGATCTACAGATTTTTTTGGAATTGGGGAAATAGGAAATTTTGCTTTATTTCTTGAGATTTTTAAGTAATT
The DNA here is from genome assembly GCF_000390285.2 of Anoplophora glabripennis. Lineage (NCBI taxonomy): Eukaryota > Metazoa > Arthropoda > Insecta > Coleoptera > Cerambycidae > Anoplophora > Anoplophora glabripennis. Next base: position 141,706 of record NW_019416322.1, on the reverse strand, counting down.
TTATAAAGTATACTTAAATAACAACTAAATGAACTTTTAATGCAGCTGAGCACTATACTCCTTTGAATAACTTCTCAGTAGGGGAAACAAGGTCACTAGATTTACAAACAGAGGTATCTACTACCTACTGAAAAAAGTTTTCTTTGTTACGCGTTGTACTGCCCTCTGTTAACGGATTGTATTAACATATCGGAACACCGGAGTCGAAATTGTATAAGTAGTTACATTTATTAGATAAAAGACAAACGACGAAAACAAAGATGACCACCGGTCGCAGAATTACAAGTGGAAGTGGATCTTATTTGTGGAAGGACGAAACGGGCGGTGACTATGAGACGCCTTCATTATAGCCATCTTTCTCTATCGCATGGATTTCTATGACTTACTTTATCGCTCTCACGTTACGGCCGATGAACCATGGGGACTTTCCTACCCTGTATGTCATTAAAAAACATTGTATACTGTACGTGATAGACTTACAAGGGAATATTGAATATAAATCGCGTATAGTTGTAGTTGTTGTTGTATAATAACTATAAACCATATTTTCTTTTTTTAATGTTAATTTTTGCAATAAATCTGAAAACCCTTAATATTTCCGAAACAGTTGCAGATAGATATAGGACATTGTACATGAAATATGTCTAGAATTTTCTGAAGAATCCAAAAATTGAATAATATACAGGGTGTTGTACTTAAAATTAAAAAGTTGGTATTGACCACTGTTATATGACACACCCTGTATAAAAAGTTTTTGTTGAAAAAAATGCGCAACTAAAAATACCAGTCGCCGTATCCGAGCGTTTTTTCGAACACGCCCCCATTTATTTATTATTGAATTTATCCCATTTGGCTGGATACACACTGTATAACAAGCATTTAAGTATTAAAATTAATAACAAATCGCTCACAAAACTGTCCAGTTTACATTCTTAATAGCAATGCACCCGTGTCTTCTTGTATTACATTACATTACATTACGTGGAAATTTGCACTATAATTCTTTCCCTGCTCTTGTTTGTCACCGTTTGCTTTCTGTTCCTCCATCTTATGTAAAGCTTAGCATCAGCGATAGGACCGACAAGATAATAATTTTTAAGATTTAGACAAGATTTAAATATGAAAAAACAAAACAATTAGGTACAAACTATGAAAAAGTTAGATATAATCATGTCTCACAAAATCAATTTTGAGTTATTATTTTTTAAGTCTAAACTAAACTTAGCACAGTTTAAGAATAATTCTAAAACTGTTTTGCAGGGTATTTGGTATCCCTATTACACAACAATACTTAGTATTAAAAGTGCTTAACTAGATTTATGACAGTTTGTCGGTCAAACTGCAATAATATAGTAATTTTATACACACTTTTTTTATTATATGATGATTGTGTGTGACCTAGTTGTTGTTAATATCCTTAATTGCCCCAAGTTTCAAAAAGGAAAACCAATAGAACGCGAAATTATTAACGTAAGTAATTACTTCTCTGCTTCCAAAGGATCAGTTTTATTTTTTCATAACGAATTTCCCGTTATGCTTTTGACGTAGAAGAGGATTGTCATGAGATTTTAATTTATTTTTCAAACAAGCGTCTAGTTTAAATAGGATACTCTGTGAAATAAAGTGTCGACACAATGGACTCAAATTATATTTCACAAAAATAACTAGAAATAGTCTGCTACTTTAATAGCGATTAATAACCAATTTGCTCTTATATTTTATGATATCGTCAGTGTGACACTGAAAGAGTTTCAATAATAAATTATTGGTGGCTGACTGTTTCCACGTATATCCTTTCTTCGAGTAATTATTTCCATTTATTATTGAGACATAAATCAAACAAATAAACGCTCCCAAAACCATTCAAAATATCATTAAATAAATAAGTATATAAAATTTTACCACTTCGTAGCACACCTGAAATGGAACCTATAATATGAATTTGTAAGAAACAACGTGGTAATTATTTAGATACTAGGCTAGTGTATCATACAGGGTGTGGCGTGTATAATCTATAAAAATTAAACTACAGCTTCTTGACGATATTTGTAATAGCCTTATACGAAAAAGTTCTATCTTCGCAATTTTTTTGTAAATTAAAGTTCATTTATTCAACGAAAATACATTGTCAAAAAAATTGTGCAGTCAACTGATTTTGTATTTGTATTGAATTCATTATTCACTTAATTATTAAATATTAAGCATCGTCCATCGACCCATCAGTGTTAAAAAGTGAAACATTCCAGACAAAAGTTTTTATTTTGTAATTCCACGATAGTGAAAGTAAAAAATTAGAATGGCGTGCCAATTACATTAAAAACGAGATTCATATTTCTTACTTTGCTTAATTTTATAGTTTGTGCACAAACTAGTTTTACAACGAACCGAGAAAACAATGCATTTACTATTTCCGAACGTGTCAATATGGCGTTAGTGTATGGTGCAGCCGGAGAAAAATCGCTCGCGGCGACTAGGTTGTACTCGGAACGATGACCACAACGTCACCCCCCCATGTTCAAATACAATCTTACAGTGTGTTCAGCGGCTGTGAGATACAGGAAGTGTTACTCCTCGAGGGAAAGCACATGGTCAGCAAGTGAACCTTAATATTGAAGATGCAGTGTTGGAAAATCTTTACGAAAACCCCACAATTAGTACTCGACGACTCGCACAGCAAGTAGGAACCTCATCTCGTACAGATTTTACCCCCGAATTGTGATCAACGAATACGTTTTTGCAGATGGTTTTTACGGCAATGTGCCAATCAAGTAGACTTTCCTGCTTATGTTTGTGAATGAAATGTTTCCTCAGAAGTGGATTGGACGCTTTGGTTCTGTGCCGTGGTCACCTCGGTCACCCGATCTAACTCCAATGGACTTTTGTCTTTGGAGTCACTTGAAGTCATTGGTTTAGCAATACTCCAATTACGGTACGGTGGAAGGATTGCGAATTCGTACACTTGAAGCTGCTGACATTATTAGGGGAATACCTGAAATTTGGGAAAATATTTGCCAAAATTGGACGCGCTCGGTGCCATGCCTGTATCCGCGCTAATGGAAGCACTGCTAATTTAAGAATCTCAGAATTTAGCCGCTCCTGAGTAATTTGAAAATTAACAGATAGCTCAGGCATCTACCCCTTCTCACCAATCTCAACGGACGCTTGGATGCTGTCGCTCCATTGATGTCGAGATTTGGCTTGGTTTCGGAATAATGCTCCATGCTCTAATTTCAACCTAAAACTCACTTGGGCACTTGCACTTGGCTTTATCTTAAAAGTTTATAAAAGTGAGTATGATTTAAAATGTTTTTGTCTGAGAAATTATCGACTGAACCTCGTACATATGTTTTTGATTGGCACTGCCGAGTCTGTTACTCTAGTGTCTAAATTTCACTGTATTTTTACACACTGGGCTAAACCACTTAAATCTGTATGTGTACGGCCTCCTTAGACTGCCGGTACGGTAAGCTTTAGGAGCTTTTGTTATATTTATGGCAGCTTTAGAGCTGTGTATCCTTTTAGGTCTTGACCACAGGCAGGACGAGACAGTAAACTCAGTTTTGCTCCTTTTTCACCCATTTAAATTTTTGTCATAAGTTCATTAACACTCTGTATATGTATATTTAGTACAAATCAAACAATAATTGGTGTAACTATAATAACAAGGTGTTTTCACAATAGATAAATTTTTTTTGATACTATACATATTTACCCACTTATCTCTCAAGTGTACCTAATCTACGCCAACCTTCAGAATGTTTTGTAGCAAGATATTTTTGGATCTGTTATTACTGTATGGAAAGTTCTGCAACTGACGTTTAATAGTTCTAGACCCAATGTTTTCATTTTGCGTCATTTTACCGTCATAATTTTCCCTTTTTAAATTACGTAAATTTAAAAGATTCAAAGGAACTCTAGATCTGAATCTCTCGTAAATATATTCCATGGATTTAATTAAATTACGCATAATGGATTATTAAATTTATCCATGAATGCATCAAATAAATATAAATCATCAAATATTGGATATTTAAACATTAAACAAAACAATGTTACATTTAATTTTAAAATAAATTAGAGTTATTCAGGTTTAATGAAAATACAAACAAGTTGGAAGTCATTTGAATTATTTAGCACCATGGGTAAGTATTTAAAATATATTTTGTTGAATTTTAAAATTGTAAAGCATCTATAAAATTATAAAACTGATGAACGTTGACACGGCAACACATCACATGATTATTAAATTGTACATTTCGTCAGCCTCCAAGCAAAGTTTTTCCTTTTCAATCCTATTGGCGCCAACAAATTTGTCCACTTTTTGACCCTCATTTGTATGTAGGCGAATATAAAACAATAAAAGCGCATATGTAATCAAATAATGAGAATTTATTAATATTAATTCTCAAACAAAAAATTAAATTTTGATTATAAGCAAGTTAAAATGTACCTGCTATTAAACTGAAAAAAAGGAATCGCTGTGAATCCATGTCTGTTGTCTGCTTTTTTAAGATAATGTCGTAGCCCCTCTTGATTAAACTTGTTCGTCATAACAGACACCCTCCTCGCCTCCGGATATTACAAAACCCTTATTTCCACTTCTACGTTATGTACCTGGAAAATACATTTCAGATCATTTAATACTCAACTAAATTATGACGCAGGGGGTAGCAGGTTTTCCTTCCTACATTGATGAAAAATATATAGTCCAGTCGATATCTGTTTTAAAAGTAGGTTGTATAAATGTTTCAAATAGTAACGCTAGTTTTTTTTTTGGAAATAGTTCTAAATATTATGTAAAATGATAATTGCGATATGCGCCCGCTGAAAAAGTTGTGCATAATTGTTAGCGCAAGAAAATGTAAAAAAAAATTTAAAACGGTGCATTTTTCTCATTTCTTTCATGTATAACTCGGAGAATATTGATATTAGAGAAAATAGTCAATGGAAAAAAGTTTCGTTTTGAGATTCTCTTCAAAATAAAATTGGTCCGAAATTTGTATGTGCATTATTGTTGCTTCAATACAGTATAGACCGAAAAAAAATTCGTGAGAATAGATTTTCATGAATTTATTTCGGACTTTGACTTTAGAGCGGCCATATCAATAGTATGGTGCTGAGTACTTCATGATATGGTAGTATTGCAGGAATTTTTTCATCGAAATCGGCCAGGTAGATTTCACACAATTCAATTGTTAATTAAAAAAATACAGAATTATACTTATATTTCAATTTTCTCTCACGGTACATCCAATGATTATTTTGAGCTCTCAATTTTTATACCCTTTGGTGCATATCGCAATTATCATTTTACATAATATTTAGAACTATTTCCAACACAAATTAGCGTTACTATATAAAACATCCATCTCGAAACAGATATCGGCTGGACTAATATCTATGATCAGGATTCGAGATAGATCGTCTTTACGATAGATGCGAACGACGAATGGATGGGTATGAACGATGAACGAAATTAATGCAATTTTGGGAAATTTGCTTGTAACTTGTGTTTTTATTTTGAAAAATTGCATAAAAAACCTCTTTAGCTATCAAAACTTTTTAGTTTTCAAAGTTAATGAAATTCAAAACACTGATCCACAAATAAAAAAAAGTTATGCTCGACGGACTAAACCATGGTATTTCTATCTATTTTGGTCCGCAAAACTAAATCTGACATCAGTTTGGCTCCGCTCATAATGAATTTTTAAAATATTTCAAAAAAAACTCTAAAATTTTTGCCCTCTTATAAATACATATGTGCATTGCTAACGGTTTGCCGGTAATAATAGTATATTACACCAGCTAGCGGCTGAGCGAAGCAACTTTGGATAGCAATAATGGCAATTCTATGTACACGGTATTTTTATACGTACATTTTTTGGCAGAAATGAAATAACATAATTTCAATTCGATATGAATGATTAATTTATTTATTCGATTTATAAAACTGCTTCCTCATTCCGTCCCTACAGAATAACCTGGCTGGCTGATTCGTTCTGAACTTCCGTTTCTTATGTCTACCATTACTTTTCTAGATCGTTGTTTGTTTGAAACTTCCATAATTTAATCAATCTGTATCCTACCCTTCAATGCCATTCCGATCGTTTATTACATATATCTATCTTTTAAGATTCAGAAGTCTTAAGAACAACAGAAAGAATTTTGAAACAAAAATTACTTATTACATTTTTATACCTAAACCATGGTTATGATATTTTTCATTTTATTATTAGATTTTATGTTTAAAAACATGAAACAAAAATCCAGTGGAAGAATGGGAACGTTAGCACTAACTATTCTATTGCTAAAATAATATTGGAAGTGATTAAAAATGTATATCACTAAAACTTCTTTGTTAAAAGTTAAGAATAATGTGCTAAAAAATGTTTTTGTCACTGACTCATCTACTTTCAAGATATGCTATTGCCTAAGAGACCTATTTATAGGCCAAAATATAGTGATTTCCTCCTCTATGATTTATCTGTAGACCTTAAATACTTTATATTATACAGGGTGGGCCATTAGTGTGAGAAAGTAAAATAACTCCCTTATTATTCATAATACAGAAAAAAGTTTATATAAAAGTTATACAGAATCAAGAAACCCAAACTGCAAAATTAATTTGATACATACAGGATAATGAGTAAAAACGGGACACGCCAAATATTACATATTTTAAATGGAACACCCCATATAGTTATAAACATATGGATTTCTGAGAAAGTTCTATATATGGCAATATAAACAGTTTAACATTTTACTGCGGGGTTGCCAAGTTATGTAGAAAACTCTTCGAATTTTGGAAAAAACATGACCTCAAAGAAGTTGTATTAACTTTTAACTACTAACACTTGGAGCAAAAATATTTGAGAGTTATAGGCAAATCTTAGGCAAAGACTCCTATATTAGCTAATATCGATATTATATACAGGGCATATTTTATAATACGATAATTTTTAGAAAGTTTAAACTTGATTTTCTAAAATTTTTCAAATGGGGCACCCTGTATTTTATTATCCTATTTTATTCACATATCGGTTCACTTCAACTTTTATTAAGCATGTTCTATATCTAAAATTGTTAGTTTTTAAGATATAGAAACATTTCTGAAAAAACTTAATTTTTATTATTCTATAGAATACCACAAATAAATATTAACTGATAAAATTAACTCAAAATGGAATGATAAACTGACAAGTTGACACAATGTGAAGTTTTTTCAAAAGCCAACATAAAATAAAGTGAACAATGATTATAAGATTTTTGTCATTGTATCATTGTGAAACACGTAAATTATTATACGCATTGTTGACATCGGTTCCATAATCTGGATGGAATCCATTATAGATCGCATCATCAGGTATGTTTCTACCCTTGTTTCAGCGAAACTTATTCGCGACGGTGATAAACATCTTAATCTGAAGAGAACGACCGTTCGACATCTACTGATGTAATATTTGCATAATTTAATTATCTACTTCCAAGATGGTCCGACATGGTAATTTCCATTCGGGGTTGTATTTATTCCAGTAGCAATAAAATACTATATCAAATGGTAGGTTACATGCGATCAGTATGAAGATTAAATCAAACATAAATTTAGTCTTCTGGGTTTCGCCAGTTATTTTATGCGTGTGTTTAATACTTATGCACCTATTGGTGATATTTCTCGTTTTATCTATTCGATTTTATCTTCGTATTTTAATGCTGCTTGTAAAAAATACTAATTGTTAATTGCGAAGTGTCAGTATCAACAATCTGCATGTAGTATTCTCATAAAACTCATCCAAAAGCCGCCACTGGACTCTTCTATTTCTGAATATTGTTTTATTAATGTTAGTATTAAATCTTATAAGAGTACCTTCAACTCTACGTTTATAAGATATTTCTGTTGAAGGAAATACATTTTCATTTGTTTATAGTACATCAAACAAGACATTTCCACACCTGTAAATGCTACATTATTATCTAGATTTTAATAATAAATATGTCAAGTCCAGACCATCTCAGTTAATCCATTCATTAAAGATTTTATTTTCTCGCGCATATCACGTTGACACTTATTAATTGATTGGAATTTTTTTATCGGCACATCAGGTACATCCACAGCACACTTACTAATTGTGTCAGGAATAAGTTGAATTAAAGAATAATAATTTCTGGGGTCTATAATTTAAAATACTTAGTTCTTTTGTGTAAATAAGCCCAATCAGTATAACAATAAATTTTGTGACAAAAATACTAATAGCGAACAGACTGCGCCATCATATAAAAGACACTCTGTAGATATACAGGTATGCTTATATGTTTCCTACCCCAATTTACCATTAATTAATTTTTTATAAACATTTTTATGCAAAAAACGCATTTTTTACTTTTTTTGCTTATAAAACCTAAACTGAAGAAGAAATCTGAATGCTATAAACAGACAATTTGTAGAGAATCGAAATTCGAATAAAACGAGAGGTCGATCGATCCAATCGAATAATTAGAAACGAAGAAAATCCAGAAAAATTGGAAAATTTATCGTTTTTTTAAAATTTCATTACTCCACCATTTTTTAAGTCGTAGAGCAGACCCTGTGCACAAAAGTAGTGAATTATATGTACTTTAAATGTGCACAAATCAGGCGCTGTCGGACCACAATTCCAATTTGAATTTTTTGGTGCACTATTTTGCAAAATTTCTGGATGCGTTGAGGGTGGTCCGATTTTCAATTTTCAGCCGGATTTTATAAGTAGAAGTATAATACTTATAATACAAAACGTATATTCTAATTTTCCGATAAAATGATGCCAAATAGGTCCAGAAGTTTTGCAAAATGATGCACCAAAAAATTCAAATTGCAATTGTGTCAAAACTAATGGTCCGACAACGCCTGCTTTGTATACACTTAAAGCACATAGGTATAATTCACTACTTTTGTGCATAGTCAGCTCTACAACTTAAAAAATGGCAGAGTAATGAATTTAAAAAAAACGCTAAATTTTCCAATTTTTCCGAGCTATTTGTCCCGGCTGGCACAGAATTACATTCCCAATAAACCTAAAATAACAAGATGTCACTTGAAAAATGTCAAAAACGAGTACAACAATTAGAAATGTTTTTTTTTTAATCAGTATATACCTAATTTATGTGAATGTAATAATAAAAAAAGTGGTTCTTCGAAAATGTAGGCGACTAAACTAATAATTATTTATAATTTGCATCGTCACAGTTGATGTAAATTGAACTTAAAGTTTATATACCTATGACGAGAAGAAATGATTGAAAAAAGGATTTTCATTTATGCCGTAATTTTAATTCAGGTATATTTCATAAAATTTAAAAAATATTTGTTTAACACGATACTCGACATTTAAAAATCATTAAATACTGTTTACATGCTAACAATTAGAATTAAATTAGAGCCTATTAAATTGAATGGAAGAAAACTGGCGAAATAAAATATGACGTAGTACAGCTAACTAATCATATTTTCAAATAAAAAATATGTTTAGAAATATTCGCTCAACATTCTACCTCGCTTATATCCTTTATTTTTTGTAATTAGAAATAAAATAATATAGATCACAATGTCCAATACTTTGTCTTACAATTTCATAGCAATACACAAAAACAATGATTGAAAATGTATAGAATGTTGGGTCAATATACATGTATATAAAAAAATGCCAGCAAATTGTACAGTTACATTAGTAGTAGGTATCAAATTTATAAATTTAAATAAGTGTATTAATTTTAATTAAGTATACCTACGCATTACGTAAATTTTCCCAATTAACGGGATTTATATAAACGTAGAATATAACTTGAAATTAACTTACCCGAAATATTATTTTCTCGTGGAAAGGAGAAAAAATAAAATGAATTTATTACATTAATCACTTTTTACACGTAGATATTAAAAACACTTTTTTCTACGCTCTACAGTGTAGAAAATCTGTTAATTTTTTATCGTTAAGTCCACAATTTTCCCTAAAATCGATAAAAGTACCTACTAATTAAGCATTTTTTGAAAATTGTACCAAATTTGTATGTTTTTATATTTATGTCCCTAATTTATTATTTATTTTAAATTATCGAATTCAATATTAACATGCATTTATCAGATTCATCATTAGATTATGAAAAGATTCCACCTAATTAGTATTACAAAAAAAGTCAATATGAAATCGAAACACAATCAATTCAAAAACTGGTGTAAGAATAATAAAGTTACCTACAATTCAGAAAATTTCTTGTACCATAATTTAATTGCCGACTACAAACAAAACCTAACTAAATTGAAGCCAAATTTTGAAAATTTGCTGTTAAAGTGTCACCTCATCCCTCCCAAAGCATTTACTTTTTTGTGCAGTTATTTTATGTTATAATTTTGGTGTATTTGCATTTTCTGTCGTTTTAAAAAATAAATGTGTAAAACTTAATGCGCTTTTTTTTAACATTTTCATCATACAATCAAACCTATCAAAGTGAATATCACTGTGTCAAATGTCAAAAACACATTTGAAATTTATGAATTTGTAACAATTCAATATTAGATTGGTCTTAAATCTTACGTAATCATTATTAAAATAAAAGAAGAATTTTTCTCGACTTTTCCCACAATTTTACATTAGATGTTGTTTACATTTAAAAGAAAATTAAAAATAAAAATTAATTTAAATTTTTTATTTTTTTTTTTGGAAAAGTTTCTGACACGTACAACAAACATATTTACACAAAATGAATAACTTTTTATAATTGTTCGGCTTATAAAGTAATATTTTTTTAATAAAAAACTTTCTTGAATATTGTCATGATTGACGCTTTACCAATTCAATATAGACCTCGATAAAGACACGTTGATATTCGATAAAAAACGAAACTGCACAAATATCTCCAATACCCTTAGAGATAGGTATGGAGGTATCTATACACAGTTTGATAGAGTTTTCCTAACTTCCAAAGTAAAAATATACTGGTGTCCCATTTAAAATAACCAAGTTACTGCTGTTTAAAGTTGAAAGAAGTATTCAGCAATTTTTTGAACACCCTGTACAATACTAAGTGACGAAAAATATATTTCATAACTTCAAGGATCTAAAGCACACTCTCTCTCTCTTTTTTATTGCTAATATTAAATTTCTACGTTAAGCCTGCATTTTCACTAAAATTGAAATATCTCACAAAGAATCCTAGGTATGCAGTGAAGAACTTTTAATAAAGTTCACCTATTTTTTACGATGCTTTCAAAAATACAGTAAAATACAGGATGTTCCATTTAAAAGTACATAACTTTGATATGGTACGCTTTTCCTGGACATCCTATATATTTCAAAATATTTTTAAAATGTAGCCGTAATCAACCTACACCTATCCACCTAAACATTACTAATTTTCGTCCTATATCCATTATACGTAATTTTTGTAAAGTTTTTGAAATATTACTTCATAACTATATTTATTATAACATCTCTAATATGATAACACCCTGTCAGCATGGTTTTATGAAAGGACGTTCTACTGTCACTAACTTGATCAGTGTTATGCAATTTATAGCCGATTCTATAGGCAACAATTTACAAACTGATATCATATATACGGACTTCAGCAAGGCGTTTGATAGGCTTGATCACTCAATTTTATGAAGCTTGATATGTTTGGCGTATCAGGAGCCTCAATAAATTTCTTCAAATCTTATTTAGACAACAGAAAACAGTTTATAGTTTATAATGGGTATAAATCGATTGATTATGTCGCTACATCAGGAGTTCCTCAAGGTTCCATTCTTGGCCCTTTACTATTCATTATATTCATTAACGATTTAGTTAACAACTTAAATGTAAATTTTCTTCTTTATGACGATGATGTGAAAATATACAGCTCAGTTCGCAACATTAATGACTGTATTCAGCTTCAACGAAACCTTAATATAAAATATTGGTGTAATAATAGCAGGATAATGTTAAATACGGAAAAATGTAATGTCATGTCTTTCTCCAACAAGTTCAATCGCATTATGTTTCAAGACCGAAAACATTTCGAGACCTGGGAGTTGTATTTAATGAAAAACTGTCTTCGAAGCTAATAGAACACATGGATTTATAGTTCGCAACTGCCTGATTTTTCAAGCTTAGATGTCATAAAGCTTCTTTACTTTAGTTACGTTAGACCGAAATTTGAATATGCCTTTCCTGTATAGTCTCCGCACAGTGGTGTCCACATTAATAAACTGGAATCGATTCAGCGTCGATTTTTAAAATTTTTAAATTTTAAATCTGATGGCTACTATCCTCAAATGGGATATCCACATAAGGACCTTTTAAGTAGATATTCCTTTATTAGCCTTGAAACTAGATGGAAATACTTTTCGTAGATCTTTCTTTTTAAAATTGTACGTAATTTGGCCGACTGCCAGCAATTTATAACCAAATTATCAATTTCTCCTCGTACTAATGTACTCAAACATTCACCACTTTATGAAATCTGCAACAACTGTCATAAAAATTCTGCAAATATTTTTAACTGCAGCCTTAATGACTTAAAAATACTTTATTTTTAATGTCTGGTAGTTTCAAATATGTAATTTTAATCTTCATTTAGTGTAAAAATTTTATTTATTTCCTTCTTTCTGTTATGATGGTCTGTATTATTTTTGTTCCTTTTTATTTTATTTGTAATTAATGTGCTTCTTTTATTATTAACTGTAAAATCCCTGTTCTATAATTGGGTAGTACCTGTTGAACAGTGTATTAAATAAAATAAAATAAATCACTTGCCGTTTGGTCCCTAACCACCGAGGTGTTACTGGTGGCACACCCTGTATACTTTTTGTCAACGAAAATTGTTAGAATTAAAATAAAATTACTTTACTGTAATGAGCGTACAGTAGATGGATGTATTTTAATTTATACCATATATTTTTCGTTGGTAGAAAAAAACTTGTACGTAAAGTACATTTGTTTACAAAAAATTCCCACACTTTACATACTTGCTGGTGCTGCATAAACATCAAGCCTTATTTTGTCTATTCTTTTGTATTTATCATAGCATATTTTCCATAAAATGTTGAATATCAAACACAAATGCTCATGGTTTTTATACTTGTACACTCATATAAAGTTTACTCTGTAATTTGTGAAATTAGCATTAATATACTTATTTTGTTCGCAGGTGCTAATTCTGGGACGATTGCCGAGTGAGCGCTAAAAATGAACCATACCGAAGTGAGAAACCTCCAGTAATGAATAATACAACACCAGTGAAAATGGCAAGTGCTGTTTCGAATAATGACACAAACGAAAATATCATTAACGATAACACAGTTCAAGTAGTATTTTTCATGGTGTATACAACAATATTTGTGTTAGGAATATTTGGAAACGTTTTAGTGTGTTACGTTGTGTTCAGGAACAAGGCCATGCAGACTGTAACAAATTTATTTATAACAAATTTGGCGTTGTCCGACATACTGTTGTGTGTGCTAGCTGTGCCCTTCACACCCTTGTACACGTTTCTAGGAGAATGGGTGTTCGGTAGGATAATATGTCACCTGGTATCTTACGCTCAAGGGATCAGCGTCTATATTTCAACGCTTACATTGACGTCTATAGCTATCGACAGATATTTTGTTATAATCTACCCCTTTCATCCAAGGATGAAGTTGTCTACGTGTATCATCATTATAGTGATTATTTGGATATTTTCCATGCTGGTAACATTGCCCTACGGGGTTTATATGAAGCACACCACCGAGAATACTTCGGAAATCGCTATCGAGAAATATTTCTGCGATGAAAATTGGCCTAGCGAAGAATGGAGGAGGACATTTGGGGGGATCACAACTGCAATGCAATTCATAATTCCTTTTTTGATCATGGCATTTTGCTACATCTGCGTATCGATTAAGTTGAACGACAGGGCAAGGAGCAAGCCAGGGTCTAAGAATTCACGCAAAGAAGAAGCCGACAGGGAAAGAAAAAGGAGAACCAACAGAATGTTAATAGCAATGGTTGCGGTGTTCCTCATCTCATGGTTACCCTTAAACGCTATAAACATAATTAACGACTTCTATCAGCAAATGGAGCACTGGGACTACAATTACTTGACGTTTTTCTTCACGCACGCTATAGCCATGTCATCGACGTGTTATAACCCGTTCCTTTACGCTTGGCTAAATGAAAATTTCCGGAAAGAATTTAAACAAGTCCTCCCGTGCTTCGATGGGCCTACTGGCAGGGTTCCTTCTGCGGGTCGGTTCGAGAACTGGAGGTCCGAGAGGACCTGCAACGGCAACGAAACTCAGCAAGAATCGCTGTTGCCTTCTTCGGGGATCCATCGAGCTGCCTCCATCAGGGAAAGGAAACTTACCCCGCCGCCCTTAAAAACCGACAGCGTGGAAATGGAAAATGTTATAGTACCTTCTATTGGAGTTGTGTACGATTCGGCTTCAGAGATCGTTAGACTGAAACTTATTACCGAGGAGGAGCCTCCCCCGTATGAAGCACCAAGGAAACCAGATGAATAAATACTGTAAGTCCAATACTTGTGGCATCATTTATATATTTTTCTATTTTTGGGGTTACTTTGCTCCCTATGAACAATTTAATTACACCGAATTAATTAGTACCGCCTAATCAAATATATTATTGGAAAAAATAGATTAATAATAAACACACTAACAAACAAGTTACATATAGTACAGTCATTGAATCTGAAAATCAGCTGTAACCTCCGAATTCTTTGGAACTGCATGGATTTGCATGAAAATTTAGAATAAGGCTCATCTTAGGCTCAAGTTCAAACGCGACATAAGCCCGATTGGCGCTTTTTGTTTTTTAGGGGTAAAAACTACCCTTAGGTGAAAAGAATTGAAAAAATTAAGTTTTAAGCATTTTATTGATAAAAATCTTGTTCAAGCACAAAGATTAAATAATGTTCCATGTTCTCGAACATGTTTTATGATATATTTGATCTTTTCGACCCTTTATTTAACCCTTAAAAACTACCCCTGTGCAAAAAATAATGATAAAAAATTATTTTTTCAATATTTAGAATGATTAAATCGTGCAATTATTTAAAATAAAAGTTACCTTATAGCTAATAAAAGAACCCTTTCAACCCCTAAAAACCACCCCTGTATTGACAAAAATGATAAAAAAATACTTTTTAAAAGCTTGGACTGCTGTAACGGTGCAATTATTTAAAATAAAAATTCCCTCGTTGATTACGAAACAATTTGTATCTCATAACATTTTTCAACCCTTATAAATCACCCCTGTGCTAAAAAAAATGATAAAAAAATTACGTTTTATATCTTGGAATGCTATAATTGTGCAATAATTTAAAATAAAAATTCCCTTATATTGTTTATGAAAGAATATTTTACTTCTGCTATTTTCAACTCTTATAAACTACCCTTTTACCATTAATGTAAAATATTTTTATTATAATCGATTTTTAAATATAATCAATCATAAAAAATTGCTACGCTGCATATAAATAATCACACTAATTTGTTTTACTAATTTTATTTGTATAATATAATATATATAAAAATGAGAAAGCCTATTTTTGCTCCGAAAAATTGTCATTGGTTTTTTCACCATAACTCGGTTAATTTTGAAGCTATAGTATCTTACAAAAAAGCATTTTAAAGATAATTTCAAGAGCTGTAAGATCGTTTGCATGTAAAACCTTTTAACTCCTTCGTTTTCTAAATGGAAAGGATCAAAGGGTTCGAGACAGGTCGTTTTTTTCACTAAAGTGGATACTTCAAGCGGCGATAGCTCCTTTATTTTTTTATGCTATAGGAATAAAAAAAGCAACATTTTTGTTGTCTATCATTTTTTACGTATCTTACATAAAAATACGTTTTCAACTTTTACCGTACATTATAATAATAATAATGTCATTTATTTCCAACAAGTAAACCCAATTACAGGAAGTACATAGCAAATGAAAAATAATAATAAAGAACAGTTACACTGATAATCATAACAAAACCTCTGAGTTTATTTTGACAAAATCTGTTCTGTATAAGAGAAAAGTTGAAAAAAAATTAATTTGATTGACTAGGTATATCTAGAATTGCTCGTTGTTGTAAACAACGTGTTTTATTGTATTTAGTGATGAAAAATTAATATCACAGTAATTACAGATTTTATTAAAATAATAACATGCATAATAAATAGGTGCTTTAAGTAAAATATTAGTTCTAGGCCTATCACAGTAGAAAGTTTGGTTATATCTTGAACCAGTACGCGGTACTAAAAATTGTATCTTACTAAGGAGACTACTTATTTGATTATCAATACCCCTGGCGGGATAGATGCCATCTTCCTTAAAAGAAATGTATTTTAAAAACCGTCTCTGAACAGATTCTATACTATCAATTTGACACTGATAAATTGGGAACCAAATAATTGATCCATACTCAAGCTGACTCCTAACCAAGGTATAATACAAAATTTTTAAGGTGCTAATATTTCTAAAATCTTTGCAGTTCCTTAATATAAAACTTAAAGTCCTATTGGCATTACTAACTAAATGATTAATTTGAGTAACAAAGGTAAGATTAGAGTCAAAGAAGATGCCTAAATCTTTTATGCAATCACTTCTTGAGATTGTAATATCATTAAGTGTATAATCATAATTATAAATTTGTTTTTTCCTGGAAAATGATACTACATAACATTTGTTTATATTTAACATTAAACGATTTGAATTACACCATTTGTCAATTAAGTTGGGTTGTTTCTGTAAATATCTACAATTTTCCTCATTCTCAATACTTGTAAAAATCTTTAAATCATCTGCAAAAAGAAGATTATTACAAGATATACTATTCGATAAATAATTAACAAACAAGAACATTATTAAAAAAATCAGAATCGTATGAAAAACACTAAAATAAAACTAATTGTAAAGGGTCTACTATTAATTTTAATTCTGATGGAAATGGTACAGCGTTTACTGCCCATTTTTCCTTAAAAAATATGAGCAACCCATCTGTTTTTGACCATAACTTCTTCAATTTTGCTCTATTTTATCAGTGCTCATTTTGAAGGTCTTTTTGAGTATTACAAAAAACTCCTGGAGCGTTATACACGTAATACTAATCCTTTTTCCGTTATTTGACGTTGAATACATCGATTCGAGTATTCCCCCCAAAACAAGTCCGCTCCCACTAACCATATTTCGCTTTGTATAGCACGTACAACACTTTTTAAAACCCGATTTTCTTTGTTTATTTTAATTTTAAATTTAAGCAACATTTTTGTTCATTACACTTTTTTTAATAAAATACTTTGAAAAAGTGTTTTTTTTTCACTCAGAAGTTTTCAATCGTGAATAACTAAAAAACTATTGATTTCTCGAAAAAATTCTTCGAGAAATCAACATCGATTCAGCGATATTTTTGAAAAAAAATGTCCACCCCCGAGAAGGGGTGTCAACCCCCAACAGAGTGGAAGCGTCAATCGGCGCTATGTCACTAATGTTCATTGACCTTTTCTCTAACTATCTGCCAAATTTCAAGTCGATCGGTTCAGTTTCAAAGAATTCGGAGGTGAAAAGCTTCAATGTAATAACACTAGAATCCCAAAATTGTCGGCAGTAGACCATTTTCAACATGTAGATCTGTGCGTTTTAAGACGTGCGAGAAATGCGATTCCAAAGTCATATCATTTTGCATATTTTGCAACAAAAAATATAAATGTCGTTTTTTCTTGAGTGCATAAATTTCAAAATTTACTAAATTATAATATAGGTAGTATTTGGTCTTGTGTTGAATTTAATTCAAACTTAATGCAGCAAATTATTAATTAGTTTCTATTTTTCTTACATAACACAAGCATTATACAGGGTGTCTGCAAATTTTATCGACAACGTTTGACTGCATATTCACGACGACAAATAAATACGATCAAGGGAAAAAGTTAAAAAAAACTTTTTGAGTCACGCAGGCCATTAAAGTTGACAAAAATGAAACTAATTTAATTAATAACTTCACAACCCTTTTACCGAACGCGTTAAAATTTGTTACGTTATTTGGACGATTTTGGCGTATTATTTCTTAGAGCTTTAGTCAAATCGATATATTGGGTGATAGTTTTCTCCGGTTACCTCTCCTTTTTAGTTTTCAAAACTTTTACAGTGGTCGTATTTTTTTTAAAACGGGCAGCTACATTGAAAAGATTGTTTTATTTAAAAAAATATATCTCTTGATAAAATCTCGAAACGCACAGACCTACAAATACTCCCATTTTTCTCAAGATTGGGTTTCTGTAGGCGACTTTCACAACATTTTTTTTAAATAAAATTACCATTTCAATGTTTCTGCCCGTTTTAAAAAAATACGACCACTGTAAAAGTTTCTACCGCTAAAAGGGAGAGGTAACTGGAGAAAACTATCACTCAGTATATCGAATTGACTAAAGCTTTAAGAAATAATACGTCATAATAGTCCAAATAAATGTGCCAAATTTTAACATGATTGGCAAAAGGGTTATGAAGTTATTAATTAAATTAGTTTTATATGTGACAACATTAAAGGCTTGTAACTTCCGTAACGGCAGTTACGGAAATTTTCTTCTGGACATTTATCTAATTTAAATCGTAAAAATTTAAGCTCTTTCAGGGTATTGAACCGACAACTCTTCTAAAATTTCAAAAGAGGCTATTTGTTTATACAAACATCTGTCAATTACAATTTGTAGATACATTCAGTTTGGGAGAAATGTAATATTAACGCTCCAAGATTTTCCGTTAGTTGACATCTAACGTTTACTTACCTTACCAGTCCTGAAGTTAGGGTGCAATACTATCAACATGGGTTTATGCCCTCGAGGCATCCGCTGCAACTTCAGAAATGTATTGTCTTGTATCTTCATTAAACTAGCGCTTCGAAATTACTTCGCGGAGGTCGATATTTCTATAAAGGAACGTACTCCTCCAGTAACTACGCCACTGGAGTGTATTTTGGAATAAGTTATCCATGAAAAAATAGTCGCTACTAAAAAAAATGTCATCCCCCAATTTTTATCACTCAATGTTTTATGCCAGTGAAGTTACAGGAAAAATAATATAAATAATTGAAACTTTTAACACCCTGTAACTCCGTCGGGAAGCGTTCTATCAAACATTTTTATAGGGCAAAACTTATCATTAAGACCCTGTTTTCTCTAAAAATCAATTAAAGAACAGCAATATTATATACAACCTAAATGTAAATTGCATTGACTGTTGAAAAAACTGAAAACTTACCCAAAGTTTAATATAAACAAATGTTAGCAAAAACTTATGAGAGACCTGTTGTAGTCAAGTCTTTGCAGCAGTTTTCCTTTGAAAAGCCGACGTTAAGAAAATTGCAGCAATGCCGATAGAAGATATTAACCTTTCAGGATTTTCTGAATATTCAGAGGTTCAATGTTCTCGTTTTCTAGGGACTTAGGTGCTTGAAATTTAAATTTTTAATTTCGAACAAAATCGTTCTTCTCCATTGCTAATAAAGGTCACTCAACAGTTTGCTAATAGTTAGGTATATATTTGTACCAGCTCCTAATACTCCGTTTAGGAAAAATAGGTTTATAATTGTTAACTTAATAAATAAAGTTTGTTTTTGGCAATCTTCTTATTAGGATTTAGGTTAAGTAATTAGATGTCCTATAGTGTGATTTCTCATTACTTACGAAATCAACCAAATCTATAATATTTGTTGCCTTATCGATGAATAAATAATATATTTTGAATTTCGTCCAGACAGAAACACATTTTATGTTTTACAACTGTTTTTGTACAAATGAAGGCATAAGGAAGAATTTCCCGATGAGTAAATAAATTGTTCCTGACAGGACCTGTGTTAATACTTAATGAAGTATGAAAATATTGGCTCTTCTGCCTGTTTTCGTCAGTAAAATAATATTGAAAAGCCGATTAAATAAATGTTCCTGGAATTTAACTTAATGTTAAGGGAAATATGATAACAAAAAATAACCTACGGTTTTTCTCACTAGTACCTTTACGTTTACTATATTGAAATAATAGAAGATAGGCTGTTGTAAACATCTACAAAATATAGGAATTTTCCTAGTTTCGTATTGGCCTTCAGTGTTATAGCTAAAATAAGATTAACTGTTAACTTGGTACCTAGAGCAGGTTTAAATTAAAGAAAGTCTAAAAATAGAGTAATCATAAATGAACAAAAAAAAGTTGTATATTACAGGAGCGTAAGATTAGCAGTTTTCAAAATACAGCGAGTATTAATATTGGGGAGTTTCACCACAACGTGACAACGCTTAACCCAATGATCCATAGCCGATCCATACCACGTATGGACGTGACAGACTTGTCCTACGGAAAAAATGTAAACAACTATTCCTGTGAAACATTTAGTAGATTCCAATACGATTGTTTTCCAGTTTTAAAATAAATAAAATAAAATCTATCGATTTTGTAGTACGAAGATAGTGTTGTGCTTAAATTTTAGGAACAGGAACTCAACTTTTAATCAAATTATGAATTTGAAAAATATGTAATTAGGTTTTTTTGTTTATTTTAATGTATTCTATCGTCTGTTAAAATTAAAGCAGTCATACTTCTAACACCCTGTAGGTACATTGAATGTCTTTATTAAAAATGCGAGTACTGAAGGAAACTAAATACAATGAACATAATTTTGAATCTTTGTTCCTGGACCGAGCTTGCGTTGTCAGAACCAGTAGATTATTGTTTGTTTAAGAATACAAACTCAACAGACCTTAGTTCCAATAAGTTATAAAGTGATTATCCAACTTTGGGACAATTAAGAAGTTTGGTGTTCATTATGGTGAATAACGGCATTCATATCGGTTCCATTAAGATATTATGTAACGCTGTAACCAAATTATTATAATAATGAAAAATAGTTCCACCAATATTGTTTCACTGTTCCTAGTTACGTCGTTTAAGCCTGGTTTTTCAGAATTTCTGTAGGATTTCCTGATTTGCGAACATAGTGACTACCAAAAGAGTTTTTGCATCTACTGCTTTGATTGTATTGCCTGAATTTTCTCATCAAATTACCCATGTAAATCTGATATGCCATGGATTATTAAGACACAGATAATAAAAGTTGCACAAAATCACTTTCCTCGCGTTTTAATATTATTTTAGATTATACGGGGTGTCCCACCAGGAATCGCCACTATGTCGATAGTGAAATCTGAAAATTTGGCGACCTAGCAAAGACAGTAGGGCCAACACAGTTAAAATATTTAGAACTTTATGGCACTTCCGGTTAAACCGATAGTCGACATTAACTTTCTTATTTTAAATGAGACACCCTATATATTATTGCATTTTCGGATGCTACGTGAAATTTGAGGGTCACTTTATTAAATATTAACTAGGTATACCTATAGGCCAAGCAAATACAATTTTTTCTCGAAAAAAGTCCTATCCGCAAGATTATTATAAAATTGTCTAAAGGAACATAACACAAGACATCTCTCATCTCGTAAGTCAAAAACTTTTATTAGCTAACTTTTCTATTTAAACAAATAAGTTAGGAAAACAGTTTTTTCACTTTGCAGGGAAAACCATCAATTTTAGCGAAAAGTGATTTATTGTTAAAAGATTTAAAAAAGAATAAAAAACGTTTGAATTTATTGCAAAATTCTCAAACTTAAAAAATATTAATAAAAATAATGCGGTCGATAAATTTTAATATATAAAGTTTTTTATTATATTTATTACTAATTTTATACAAAAAAATGTTTGCAACATAATCAAAATTAATTAAAAATATTAATCACAACCATTTTCAATAACAGATATAATGCAATATAATACAATTTAAAAATTATTATTTTTTTCTATTTTTACTTTAATTTTAGATTAATCGTAATTAAATAGCTAAAAAAATTGAAAAAATAAGTTTACTTTGGCTTAATATGTAAAAAAAATAACTTTTTAAATGAACGATAGCTATTAATAATAGTAAAATAATTCCGAAATTGAAATTTTAATTAATATTTCGTTTAACAATAATTTTTGTGACATTTTTGTAAATTAAAAAAAAAATAAGTATAAAAGATGCATTTTTTCTGGGGTTCAGGGCTATTCTACGAATTCGTAAATATGCCCATTGTTATTTTTTCGTCGAGCTACCCCAGTTAAAAAAAAAGAAGTTTCTACGATGAATAGAAGCCGAGATATTGCAAAATTTACAGAGCGCATCAATTTGAAAAATTCTTATCTTGGCTCCTGTTGGTCGTAGAGGGTGCTTTTTCAAAAAAAAATTGTATTTTTTTGCCAGCTATCCACCGTATCTATTTTCGGTAAGGTAGCATAAATAGCAACAATTTTATTCAAATTGTTTATAAGGTTTTTTAATGCGCAATTTGAGAATGTTAATGTCAAAAAAACGGTGATATTTGTTAATAGGTCGCTTAATTACGTCTTTAAGATTACAATGACGCTTTCAGAATCATGTTTGGTTGAAAATTAACGCTTGTACATAGGCTTAATGTTCATAACTTTTGGAGCCTCCGTTATAAACAAATTGAATTGTACGAAAACTATTGCACCTACAGCGTCCACTTTTGGCACACTGTTAAAATATGATAAAACTCTCAACTTGTCATAGGTTTTATAAAATTTTAACAATAAATGTTAAAGTTATAAACAAATTAAAAAATTGTCACTTTTCTTATTTTTTTGCAATAACTTTTTTGTTTATTAACCGATTTTAATTTAACAAGTCTCATTTTGTAGATAATTTTACTCCCTACAAGTTGTCTGTAGTCACTTTTCGCTAAAATTGATGGTTTTCCCTGCAAAGTGAAAAAACTGTTTTCCTCGCTTATTTGTTTAAATAGAAAAGTTATCTAATAAAAATTTTTGACTCACGAGATGAGAGATGTCTTGTATTATGTTCCTTTAGACAATTTCACAATAATATCTCGGATAGGACTTTTTTCGAGGTTCTCTTTTATTTTCGCTAATTTTCCTAGTGTACTAGGAGTTATAGATTTTGAGATTTTAATTTTTAAAGAAAAAATATGACATATGCAAGGGTCCGCGGAGATGCTAGTAACTCTTTTCAGGACCGTAATACCAAGTGAATTTTTGGTACCTGTAAAGGGCATAGGTAACACTAAATTATGGTATACCAACAAATTCATACTAGGTGTTCCATTTTTGCTGTTACATTTTGATAACTTCAAACAGCTATAACTTTGTTAACTTAAATGGAACACTCAGTATTTTTTACTCAGTCGCATGTAGATTGAATTTTCTTTCCAGCCATATAAGTATTGTTAGGGTTGCCGTTACTATTTTTAGAGATATTTGCAATTTTCTATTTTTTGGACACTTTCTCCCGTATCAGACCTGTTGTCAAATTAGCCATGACCCACTCCAAAAACAATTGAAATAACTTGACATTTATCAATTTAGTTGTCAAATTATTGTTATGACTGTAATAGTTTTTGCTGAAAATTTAAATAAAAATGCCTGGGAATCGTTTAAATTATACTAATGTATACAATGTGACAAAGTAATTTCAAGAACGTGTAGAGAATTTGCTGCTTTGCACATTGTCCATAAATAACATGCTTGCAATGCTTTAAAATAATCAATTTCTTATAACCACTGGTAGTACTCAAAAGAGTTTTGAAATATTTCTTGATAAATCATTCTCGTCTGGGGGTAAGAAGAGTGATATAAAAATTACAAACGCGTCATATAATTATGTAATTGGGCATTTAATAACACCAGTCAAATTCAATGCAAACTTACTTGTGCGTAACAGAGATATTAACATTTTTTTGGATTCTGCCTGTATTTAAATATGTTAGCAAAACCCTCATAGTTTTTAACTAATAATATTTTTAGTAATAAGCAACGCAAACGAACTAAAAAATTAGGCTAAATCTGAACATCTTACAAGGTACAATACTAACAAAAATTAATCACAACAGAAATACTTTGATAATCTACAAGTTATTCTGGTACTAATCAAATAAATTTCGTGATTCTACTGTTAATCAAATAACCGTCAATTTCAAAGCAGCCAATAGAAAGTTTTTCAATATCTGTCTAGCACTACTTTAACAGAGAAAGGAGAATTTAGATTACTTTTCGTTAGAATAAATTACCAACTTAACGAAACTTTATCAAGAATACAGATTACCACAAGAACTGCTATGTAATAATAGTGTTAAGAAAAGTAATAGGTTTTTTCTTTAATGTAATAATTCGTAATTACCTTTTTATTGTTTTATTATATTGATACTTAATGGTCCAATTAAATAAGCCTTTAAATCGAAATTTTGGTCAACTTGCCTAAATTTTTGATGTGAGTTATATTATAGCAATAAGTGGACAGTAATTTTTTGTTCAACCCCCGGCCAAGGGTGAAAAAAGGTAAAACAAAGGAGTTTTTCAAGCAAGATAACTCGAAAGGAGCAATGGCTAGAAAAGAAAGAATTTTGTATTTTTTTTCAATCTACTCTAAAAAATGTAGAGACACGTATTTTTTTATCGGCGGAAAAACATATTTACGGGGTGAAATACACCCTCAAAATTCGCCCCCCCAAAACAGGTTTTTCAAAATTTCTGGGGTTCTAATCAATATTTTGAAATGAAACAAAATGGAAATTACTTATGATAAAAAACAAATATTTCGCAATTGATTCCGTGTTTGGGGGATGCTACCCTTATTTTTTATTTTAGAAAAACTATATTTTTTATTTATAAAAAAATCATATTTACACAAAGACTTAAAAATATGATTTATGTAAACAAATTGACAAAATTAAATTGACCTGTTTCGGGATTTTCGTTAAAATCTCTGTTTAGGGGGGGTGAACAACTTTGAAATTGTTATAACTTTCTTATTAAAAATTAAAAAATACAGGGTGTCCGGTAAGTACCTCCTAATCTCTCGGGAGTGTATAGGGAGGTCAAAATAAAACTAGTCCTTCCTATAATTTTTTTCCTAATGTGCCCCCTATCGGAGTTATGGTGGGTCAAAGAGGTACCTAGAAATTAACGTTTAGGGTTATAACTTTGAAACCACCCTGTATATTTTAATAAAATTTTCGTAAGTTGTATTACACATGGAGCTCTACGAAGTGTCCAGAAACGGACTGGCCCTATCACAATTTTTCTGAAAATTTTGACAGAAGTAATTTTATCAAACTCAAAATATTATTATTAGATACTCTGAAGGTTTTTCTTTAAAAATGGTACTCTTTATTTATTTCGAAAAAATGAACGGTTTGCGAGATAAATCGGTTTTGAAAAAAATTGGTAACAAATACAACAACAATTAAAATTTATTTTTTTTACATATTATTTCATGCATTTAATTTCTTTAACTTTATCAAGTCCAGAAATCTTTGAACGGGTTGGCTATACTTTATGAGCAAGTAGTGACCAATTAAAAATAACATTTGAAAAATAACTTACTTACAAGACATGCAACAAAGAACATTCAACAATGAACAAAGGTACCTAAATGTTACTTCGGTAGATGTTCAAAATGAGCACCCCGTACTTCAATGCACTTTCTAATCCTACGAATGTTTTCCCGGTGCACTTGAAATAATATTCCGTGATTATTGCGGAGATGGTCACAGTTCTGTGTTAGCCTCAGCAGAAGTTCCTCTCTACTATTTACGGGTGTTGAATAAACGTTATTTTTTAAATGACCCCACAGAAAAAAGTCTAATGGGTTTAGGTCGGGCGACCTAGGTGGCCATAATACAGGTCCGCCTCGACCTATCCATCGATCACCAAAAACATTCGTCAGATGTTGACGTACTAAACGATCAAAGTGGGGTGGTGCACCGTCATGCATGTACCACATTTCAGTTCTTATTTGAAGGGGCACTTCTTCTAACAAAATATTTAGATTTTCCTCTAAAAATTGCAAATAAAGAGCACCATTAAGTCTTTGCTCCAGAATAAATGGACCAATCAAATGATTCCCGATAATGCCAGCCCACACATTCACCATAAACCTTTGTTGGTAGCGAGTTTGAACTAAAGCGTGAGGGTTTTCTTCATCCCAGACATGTAGATTATGCGAATTAATTATGCCGTCTCTTGTAAAACCTGCTTCATCGGTGAACAAAATAGATGTACCAAAATTATGATTCCGAATATGATGCTGTAAAAACCAATTGGCGTATTGAAGTCTTTTTGGATAATCATCTGGAGACATAGCATGTACTTTTTGGATGTGGTACGGGTAAAGCAATTGTTCTTTCAGAGTTTCATGTACAGCCCATTTTGTAACATTGTTTTGCGCCGCAAGCTTCCTTATGCTATTTGAAGGATTATTAGCAACGTCTTCCAATATTTGTTCCTCTACATGAGGGTCTCGTACTCTCCTCGGGGCTCCTGCTCCACCACGGCGTGGCAAAAAGCTTCCTAAATAAAGGATTCGGAAGAAATTAGTTTCACTAACGTTTTTCACTATTTTTTTTTACCTGTTTCTCTTAAACTACGATCAACTCTTTCAAAAGTTTTTGGACTCGGCAAATGTCGACCCGGAAACCTTTCCTCATAAAGTCTTCTTGCCTCCACGGAGTTGCATAATGCTTCCCCATAAATTAGGTGCATATCAGCATATTCTGCACAGGAATATTCTTCCATTTTTAAATGTTATTTCTAACGGCTTAAAACGAATACCACAATAAAATTGAATTTTTATTCTGTCACGCGCCTTTGACAAGTACTTTAAAATCAACAGGGTCTAACAACGAAAACAATAGAAAAGAACTCCATGGAGACAAGAGCAATAATAATTTGTAGATGTATTTTGGTCATAGATGTTGATTTTACAAGAAACGGCATTATTCATTCCCTTAATTCACCACCAGTAAATGTTTATGGTGAATCTGTAGGCTGGCACTAGCGGGAATGATTTTATTGTAAAAAAATAAATTTTAATTGTTGTTGTATTTGTTACCAATTTTTTTCAAAACCGATTTATCTCGCAAACCGTTCATTTTTTCGAAATAAATAAAGAGTACCATTTTTAAAGAAAAACCTTCAGAGTATCTAATAATAATATTTTCAGTTTGATAAAATTACTTCTGTCAAAATTTTGAGAAAAATTGTGATAGGGCCAGTCCGTTTCTGGACACCTGATAATAGCAAAAAGTTGATTTTAGCATCAAATCGTAGAGCTCCATGTGTAATACAACGTACGAAAATTTTATTAAAATATACAGGGTGGTTTCAAAGTTATAACCCTAAACGTTAATTTCTAGGTACCCCTTTGACCCCCCATAACTCCGTTAGGGGGCACATTAGGAGCAAAAATTATAGGAAGGACTAGTTTTATTTTGACCTCCCCTATACACTCCCGAGAGATTAGGAGGTACTTACCGGACACCCTGTATATCTGAAAAGAAAGGTTACATTTTTTAGAGTAGATCGACAAAAAATACAAAATTCATTCATTTTTCTACTTATGATTTTTTTAAATTTCTGAAATCTTCCCTTAACTTCTAGTCTCCCTAACTCTGCTAAATTTAATAACACAACAAAAAGTCAAGAGGCCATTTTTATGTAGAATTGTACCTATGCTTTACAATTTTTATACGAAAAGAAACTTTTTTCTAGCCCTTACCCGTTTTGAGTTATCTTGAAAAACCCCTTTGTTTTATCTTTTTTCACCCTTGGCCGGGGGTTGAACAAAAAATCACTTATTATTATAACATATCTCAAACTAACTCATATCAAAAATTCAGGCAAGTTGACCAAAATTTCAATTTAAAGGCTTATTTAATTGGACTATAAAATATGGTGATTCTAATTATTATATTCAGAATGAAAAGTACATCAAAAATAATGTATACGACTTTTTGATATTCTTTGCAAAAAATACACCATGCTTTATCGAATTCGAATTTTTGAACATATCTTTCTAAATTAATGTTCAATTGTTTTTCTGATAACACAATCTGTTTCCGCATGAATATTATAGATATGTATTTATATTTTGTCCCCTTTAAATATTTCAATAGCAAAGAATAAAACGCAATGAAAGAGAAATATAGTTCACCTTTTCGTAACAGTTGAATTAAAATGTTATTCTTTTCCACGTATCTACTTCTACTGGGATGGAATTTTATTTTTAATATAAAATATTTTGAGGCGGATGGAATGTAACCGATACAGCTGCTCGCGTAAAAAAGAAGTACAACCAGAATATATTAATTCAATATCTAGTTTTTACGTAAAATATGTTTTCAATATAAATAAATGCTTTGAAACTGGTTTTCGTTTTGTACAAATATACTTGCTTTAAATAAAATAAAACACTTGCCACCAAAGCCTGTATCAGACAATGCAATTTTGTTGCAGGGATTTGGTTGCCGCAATAGAATCCATGAAATTTTTCTTATCAGACTATGCTCTATTCCGTGCAACAAAATTGCATGGTTTCTAGTTACTTTTATGAAGATTTGTATATTACCAACATAGCTGTTGTTGGCTGTTGATCATGGTTGTTATTAGTAACACCGTTGAAGCCACTATTAAAGCTATACAGCAATTTACTTTTAAATTTCCATCCATTGCAATGTTTTGCTTGAATTAAAAATGATTGTTTACAAGATACATACAAGAAAGTTTACATGTTAAACAATGCACAGTTGGTAAAACTACTGCAAACTTAACAAATTGCAGCAATTTTGTCCAATTATGTGATAATAAGCATGCAATTTTATCCCCGCAATTTTATCGCTGCAACTAAATTGCATTGTCTGATCAGGCTTAATAATTCCCAGAGCACTGACGCAAACCGCAACGATCGTCTCGAAAATCATGTGAACAATTGAACATTGAATTTATCAGTTAGAACATATTTAAACTGGCAAAAAAAATTAGAAATGAAAAATCACTATCAGTTCAGAAGACGAAAACAGACAGATTTTCGAAACATTAAAAATTTTTTAAAGTGCGCGATATATAATGATGTGTTTTGTGTTTTGTCTGAAATTAATAAGAAAAAAAACAATATTTTAGAAGTATTGAAATATTATGTATGTGAAAATTCAACACTATTATCAGTCAAAACCTAGTTCATCATACAAAACATCACTGTAAGCATAGCACAGCATGTGTTTTACGAATAGATATATGAATTCATTCTTGGGATCGTGTATTTCTAGAAGGAACATTAAACTGAAATACAACCAACAAATTGGAGTCATGCACTAGATCAATTAAAAATTTATAACCGAATGTTAATGGTGCGATAGCATGTCTGTTACGCAACATTAAGTTCCAAGCATAGGTCTCTAGGTACCGCGAACAAAATGATTATCCAGCGGTCTTCTGAAGTAGAAATATCCCAAAAAATGTTTACTACACTGTTAGCAACAAATGGCTGCGCGTGCCACAGTCGTGAATCATACTCAAGCTTAGGCCTTAACAAAGCATAATGAAGTTTGATAATTGAATTCAGGTTACGGTATCAAATTTATTTTCCTTATTCCAGTAACATGTAGCATTAACATATAACAAATTACATTTTACTTTCTCAGTAAAAAGGCATATAAAATGATACGTACTATTTGACAAAACATTAGTAAAGGGAACAAATAGTAGCGGCCCCAAGTTGGAACCCTGGGGAACACCTGAACCAGCTTTATATTAATTTGGAATACCATTATGTTTTACTAAGAAGGTTCTATTTCATAAGTAAGAAACAAGTAGTGTTAATATAATATTGATATCAAATGATTCTTAAGTACATTCTTATAATAAAAATTAAAATCTATCAGTACCACAGGAAAATTCTTAACAAATACATTGATACATACTATAAACCGCTGAAGTTGATATAACAGGTTATAGGATGGACCTAGGTAAACAATTTAATAAGTAATGTGCTGAAGTAGATCTTGTTAGGTAACAGATAAGTCCGTGTACTTACACGTTTCATTATTTATAGACCTAAAAGGATAAACCCAAGGTGGATCAGCATTAGCAACTTCAACTTCTTACAACTTACAACAAGGCACGAACTTTAGGTTGAAATGCTGTTTAACTTATGAATTTTAATTAGTTTTGTAGCCACCACATATCAAGTTATAGGTCGTCTTGGATTAAGATTTGAATTACAAATTTCCGTTAAGAATATACATATACAGGGTACAGATAATGTAGACGTTTAAAAAATATTTTTTTGTACCCAAACCGCTCATTTAATCAAAATTCTATAAGAGGTATATATAATAGAATATATAATAGTATAAGAGGTACCTATTTTGAGTCCACGAATCTGTAGTCTTCCGTTGTACACGTTATTCTGGGACACCCTGTATACACGACAAAATAAAAATTTAATCGATACGTGAATATCTCGTTAGTGAAGTTTCCGATTAAAAAATGACCTCAACAAACGCATAACCCTCCTTGAGAATTAAAAAATACATATTTGAGTAGGTACGTCACTAATATATCTAACTGCCTGTAAGCGTGTCATTATTTCATCTCTATTGTAGAATAAACATTTTATTTGTGTATCTCTTATGCGAAGTAAAAAATATTAAAGCAAATGCTCAAAATATTTTCAATTATTGTAAGTAATGCCTCCTCCAAAGAGTCCTAAATTCCAGAGCGAATTTCATCGCTCTCTATCTTTTGTTACCGTGGAAAATGATATCTTAAAAAAAGTAATTCTACCACGTAAGAATTTTTTCACATTAAATTAAATCACCGTTAAGGCTGATGCGCAAATTAAAATATAAATTCCATTTTACTCAAATTGGTCTACAAATTAAAATATACATGAACCTAAACCCTAAAGTTAAATCTTATACTTTGTGCAGCATGCGTAAAATTGGTATTTTGCACATTGTAGTAGTCGTATATTTCAGCAATAAAAGATGAAAATGTTTTCCCCGCAAATGATACGTTATTTTATCTGCTCGCACTATACTAAGTAGACTATTAATACATTGTTTTTAAGGAGGTAAGTGGATTTTACCGTAGAAGTGGCAGTTGCTATGGACAACAGGAGGTAAGTAAGGTAACTTACCTCACTAGGGAAAAAAGCGATTTTGAGTTATACGAACAAATAAACAGAAATATTTGACGAACATTACATTTTATTAATTGTTATCAATGAATATTTAACGTAATTGTACAGTTATTACATTTAGTAACATTTATAAAATCTGGATAATTATTTCCCTCGCGTTTACTAATTGTCACATTTTTCTCAAAATGATTTGTCCGCTCCATTTCAGTGATCGGAGACCCAATATTATCTGACTGATCCATTAAAACAGCACGATGCAACGTACTACTACAACCTGGAGTTGAAGTTGTCCAAAGTAAGCTTGAGTAACTCATCAGAACGGTCTACTCTGCTTCTGCAATGCCTAAAACGTCACTACCTTCATTAGCAAACATGTGTTATCGGGTGCCTGAACGAGAAAATCGTTGACTTGTTCTCTCTTCTTTACATTCATTTTTATATAAACCCTGAGCAAATTATACTCTTTTCATGGAGTGTGTCTCAGGCTGACTTAACCAACAAATAAGCCTGCTTGATTAAAAGGTAATATATACCATGAAAAATTAATTAGAGTCTAACAGGAGCAAAACGAAATATTTTACTTTTACTTACAGGTGAAGCGTCATTTCCATATAAAATATCGAATAATTTTATTAAGAAATGTTCTGAACTGAAATGTATGTCCACGCACCAAAGCTGAAGGCGATCGACCATTTCTCCTCGACCTATTTTTTTAAATTTTTTACATCTTGTGCAGAAAAAACGCCCTTTTCCTTGAAAGACAGAGAAATATTTTATTGGAACAGATTGCTCAGGACTAAAACGTACGCCTACATGTAAAATTCGAAGACAATCGAATTATTTCTATATCTTTGCAGTAAATACTGAGTTGAAAAATCCTTCTGTTTTTACTAGCTCTGTTCGATATTGGCGAATGTTACATTGTAGGCTACATTCCATTAATATATTTTATACCTAAGGTATAAACATTTAAAAATAAATTAAATTAATATAACCTTCACCATTTTGAATAACAGTTTCATTAAGTATAATTTATTTATTGTTTTTTATTTTATATATTTTATAAATCGAGTATCTCTTGGGAAGACTTCAAGGACTATAAGTCCGTCTTTTTATGCAATTTTCAAAAACAAATAATTAGCGTCCTCGGCTCCAAATATACTATAAACTGGCAACAATTTTTCAAACAGTTGCTGGAACGGCAGGCGACTGATAACACATCCCCACGGGAAAAAATATTCAATGTTTGATAAACCAGACTATTATAGTCATATGTTTTTGGTCAAGGTCAATTGCAAGGTGGCCTCCGGTATCCCAAACCACTTTCCTCCGAAATCTCTCTATACTCACGGAATCTTTAGTTCAGGCCAATGTGAGGCTTGCATTCAAGTCGGGGGTGGACATTTTGAACAATTTTTATAGTCTTAAAATTTGTTAATTTGGTTAATGAAGATTAACTAACGTTTACACTTTAAAAACAAAGAATAATTTATTAAAGCAACCACCACTTTTATTTATCAGGCTACTTTGATTGAATATGAAATTATATTTATTAAAATGCTTGTAACTTCTAAATAAAAACGAATCGGTCCAATATTCATATAAGAAAAAATGTTTGAAATTAACCCTGCGGTCAAGGTTTGTCATAGAGCTTGTAAAACACTCTGTATAATTAAGTATTAAACAAAATCAATAATATATTATCAATTTAATGATACAATTCGTTGGCTAATTCTGGTAAGCGGGAGACACGTCTTTCCCGATTTGTGGTGTAAAGTGGCGTTAATAAAACGGAGTCTGTATTATCGGCTTTGGAGTAATAAATTTTAGGGATATTATGTACTATTAGGGGATGTCACAACCTTCTTAAGGAAAATGGAAGATGTATGCCCCTAGATTTTTAACAAGTATCTACATATTACATATCGTGCTCCGGGATAATAATAGGTTTTACCTCTCGTTCCGCGACAAGAGCCTTCTATAGGGACTTCTATTTGTTAAAACGAATTATATTCTCCGCACAATAGATTCCATCAAAGTAATTAATGATTTTCCGAAATGAGAGTTGATAAACCGAAATCGGTATATTGACATTGGCTTGTCCATTATTGTAGAAGAAATAGGAAGTTGCTTAAATTAGAAAAGTTATGCAGAATATTACAATTTCAAAAAAATTTTGATGACATTATTGTAGTTAAAATTCCATATTCTAAAAATGGTATTCACGTACGTTTACAATTACTTTTCGTCTGGGTTCTGTTTCTCACCTAAAAATTCCCAAGAAGCATATAAACAATTTGTTGATTTTCCCCTACGGTTATAAGGGGTAGCAAAAGTCACCCTTAAGACTTGCTTCATACGTAACTTTTTTTATTACTACCTTATCGTTTCAGATAGCCTGATTCACTCAAACAAAAAAGGTCTCTTGTATTTTTTTCCCAAAGTTAACGATTTCTGAACAAAAAATGTTCCTTAGTTATTTTATTCAGGTGATTCTTATTTGATTGACAATTATTAGCTTCTGTAGCCACCGATTTTGTCACTTTTCATCGCTTAATAAAAATCATAAAGTATTACTAATAGCAAATAATCCAGAAAATGTTGGACAATTTGATAATACCATATGTTTATAAAATTATTTTCAAACAGTTCACTTTGTGAGATATTTTTCCATTCGATCGCAATTTAAATTAGTATTGCTGCAATAATCATATCTAGTTTCAATGCCAATAACACGCCTAAGGATTTGTTTTCGATGTATGCTGGTGAGTGAACAGACGTAAATATAAATCATCAGAATTTCAAACATAAAGCCACACTAACTCAATTTTTATTCATGAAAATATCCATATCACTGTATTCATGAGAGCATTCTATCCAAATGCGTGAAAATATACAAAGCGCCCCCTTTTTCTCAATAACATGTATTTTCATGTCTCTAAATATATTCGTACTCAGAAACATATTTCTATAAATCAAAGACAAAATTTCGTCGCGATTGAAATGAAGATTTCAATATATTCACAGCTATATAAAATATTTTACAATTAATTTTTTAAAAAATGTGCAAACTTCTGACTGTCTCCCTGATTAAGTTAAAAATTTTTTTGTAATGAGACCAAATTTGCTAAGTTTATATAACGCTGACATTTTATAGACAAAAAATCGTAGGACAATGATAGAATAAGAAAATCCATCTCAACTATAAAAATGTTGAAATACAAGGATTTCTTGCGAAAGATCATGAAAAACTTGGGTACCCATTTAAACATTGGAATGTACCTTTCCTGTTTTTCTATTTTCTATACAATAGCATATAGGTTTCGTCTATTACAAATGATCTTGGTTTATGACTACCCTAATCATGAACAGTTTGACCAGTAGCGCTTACACAAAAGCGTGAAAATATTAACACTTTTTTCCCACTTGCACGCATATGACACGAAAGAAAACGCCTAAGTTGGAGAGCGATAAATCGAGAAATGAAACTATACTCTCTCTTTTTAATAAGCAAATACTGATTTCCTTGCAGAGAATGCACAAACTCTGATTAACGATTTGTAAAATGTGGTTTGATTTATCCATGAGACTTACTGTTTATTATTTTGCAATGCTGGAATAGTTCCTGAGTGATGTGATTCATTTGAGAACACACAACAAAATTCACCTTTGACCATGAGTTAGCGTTGTCTTGGTTGTTGAGCTTTTACCTTTTAAAACAGCTCAAAACCCATAAATCTCGATTTGAAAAAGTCTGTTCACATCTCACATCTGAAAATGAACATTGCGACTTGACTTTTTGTTGATATTTTACAAATAGCCACTACTAAAGCAGTGTGCTATGAATACCAAATATATACTAAATCTACACCTTCAAAGCTTACTTCCAATCTTTGGGATCATTGTCACATTAAGAATCTTTCTTCCGCTTACTTTGTTTTCTTTTATTTCGTATTTCGCAAATATGCTCACAATGTAGAATAATTTTCCACTACATCAATTAAAAAAGGCTTCTTAAATGTATTTACTTAGCTTGGTAATTTATAATACCTCATTATATGGTGGTTATAGAAACTTAGTATCTGCATCAAGTTAATCCAAACGAACCCCTTTACCCCATCAATGTTGAAGATCAATCAATCACACGATAAAACAAATATACATTGCCGTCGCAATGTTTTCCTATACGAATAGAGTTTTGTGTATGATTTGTGCTGAATCAATAACGTTAAATATTAGCGTCATATTACGTTTATGGAATACAGACAATTTTACCAACGTTTAGATTAACATACATTTGATTTCGATTAAATTTTAATTGATTGGGTATTTCGTCGCACTGAAATAAAAAGGTTAACTAATCCCCTCACCCTTTTTTACATGAAACGCATATACATATTTGTACATAAATATTTTTGAACATTAAAACACATTGTGTTACATTTATTTTAATAGATATATTAGTGTTATATAGAATGTTTAACCAGCAAAATTGCAACTTTTATTTGGAAACGATAAAGTCCAAACAACCAAGGCGACTTTGCAAGATTTCGAGTAATGTCAAAATGAATTGATTAAGAAATGTCAAAAAATAAAACCTAATCTTTATTTCATGAACCATAAAGAACCATAAAGTATGATTTACCAGTCTCGGACAATATTGCCATCTCTCGCTCCGCTCGGGCGCAAAATCGACTGGTAAATAACTATTTTTTAATTTTAAAAATGGCGAAAGTACCTAATTCAATATAATCATTAAATAACAACTATACTAAAAAGTTGTCCTTTTAAAACTCATGGTACACATCATCCTTGACATATTCGGCACTAATAGTTTTGACGGCAGCTAAAATTACTACACATCGCTGAAGGATATAATCTAGATAATCCGATTGTGATGTAACCTTTCCCGTACTAAGGTTACCTAAGGATTACGTACTGATATAATTTATTTTTTAAGATCATATTGTTTTCCAATTTCGGGTCCAGATAAGCTTAATTGCCCTTAAGACAGTTATATGCACTACAGTTAATCAAAATTATTGTAAGCCATTTAATTTTTAACATATTTCAAATTTGGGACAGCCGATATTTTTATTTGTAAAAGTACTACTTGATAACGCCTACACATTTTAATATTTTTAACCAGTAAATATGTTTTAATAACTAAATTTTTAAATGAGAAGTAGTCGCTTGTGATACATCATTTGAAAGCTCTTTTCGTTCTCTATTAAAAAATGCTACGGTTTTAATATTTATTGCAAAAATTAATGCTTTGCTTGATAGAGGAACATATTTTTGTGAACAAATGACGCAAAGAATGGCCAGTACGTTCTCCTGATCTTACACCCTTAGATTTCTTTCTACGGGGATATGTGAAAAGTATGGTATACAGAGCTAAGCCATGCGATATATCTGACTTGAGAAGAAAAACAGTTGTGGTTAGGTCTGTCACGCCTCAGATGTTGGAAAACGTTATAAGACATTTTTATTTACGATTAGGATGCTATCAAGACGTTCAAGTAACTCAATTTGAATACCTCCTACTTTAAAATTTTTTCAGTTTGCTGTAGCGAATTTCGTCAAGCAGATGAATTAATTTTTTTTCTGATAACACAGCCACACAAAAAAAAGTTGTCTGTACTTTTCATGCGACATATGTTAAGTATTTTTGCCTCCTGATCACGAATCCAGTGTCAGAATTGAGCTATCTCATCACAGGAATTTCCTAACTTTGAAAAACAGGTAAAAAATAGCAAAAATTCACGAAAAAGTGCTAGGAAACATCCAATTCTCTATATTCAAATGTTCATTTATATGGTTAAGACCCCGTAGAACGTCAATCCGCGGTCAGAATTGATGGTTCTTTTTCTAACCTCAAAAAAACGGTCAGATATCACGAATTTTCAAAAAATAACAGATTCGCGCCAAATTTGATATACGAGGATTTTCGGGGACGCTGATCACGGATCCGAGGCCAATTTTGCAAAATTCAAGATGGCGGATCCAAGATGGCGGATCCAAGATGGCCGACGAAATTTTCAATAACAGATTCGCGCCAAATTTGGTATACGGGGGTTTTCGGGGTCACTTTTTGCAATTACAAAGATTTTACATTGAAATACGTCACTGAACTTTTATTATCAGATTTATCATAATTTCTTAACAGAACATATAATAACCAGAATTTACGAATTATGTCATGTTAACCCTTAATAGATACTGGACATAATCCACGGGTGATTTAAATATTGTAAGTATTTTATATATATGACATTATTTCACATAATGTGAAAACGGAATAAAAATTATATATTGGTTTTAATTGAATGATACTAGTTTAAAATTCTGATGGATTCCAGGTAAAATCGATTTAGTAATTAGACAAAACAATTATGTAGATTATATTCGGCGGACTGTAACATACTCGTGAAATTGACGGTCACACTGGTCACCAGCGAATACAGTGTAGCCATGTTGCGTTTAATTAGTTTGAGATGACATTTAATTCTCGTTGGTAATAGAAGATATCTGCCATGTGCCTAATTATCTACATCATATCGAAATTGCTTGTTTAATTTGTCCCATTAGTTAAGGGGCCGCCTTAAATTGGGTAATTTTTTACATGCCAGTGAATAGAAGAAAATTTAAAAAGTGTGAGATTTGTACAGACTGTGGCGTTGGTAACATTCGTTTAATTGATAGGTACCTAATATAATTATTTGTTTTTTTTACATATCTAAATATTTTGTCAAAATATTATTTTTTTTTAAATGTATAGAAATTCATAAAATTGTACTAATAAATAACACAAGCTGATAAAAAAAAATTGTTTTAGAGACGTGACGCTATGACGTATGGATTCCCCCACACACCCTCAACTCCCCCAAAAATTCAAAAAATCCAAACTGGCCGTCCAACCTGTTTATCTTTAGTAAAATTCGCTGAATCAAAATGGCAAAAATATTGTTTGGGCGTCAGAGATCCCCCCTACTCATCCGTATCACTTGCTTATTTCAAAAACAAAAATAAATACAAAACAGACGTGGCAACCGTTATAACTTTTATAAAATCTGTCGATAAAACCAAAACAAAAAAATATTTTTGAACTAATAGTTCCCCCAGATAGCATTTACAAACTACGGTTAACATTAATATATTATTAACTTTTTTATGTTTTCTGCATAACACTTGTAACTTTTTTGTTCTAGAGATGTTTCAATAAAGAGACGAAACGTCGATATTCCCAAATGTTTCCTTAAATTTTCATTTGACAGTCTTACCAAACTACTAACTACAAAAGGTAAATATTTTAAATTTATTGTCTGTTGCCTGGAAGGTTATCTAAAAATAGTAAAAACAGCCGTAGATGTTTTTTTTTTATATAAAAAAACAATTGAGCATCACTATAAAAACAAGACCTAAACTTAAAAGTTTATACAGTGGTACAAGGTTTGTTAGGTTTGTCTTTAACAGTAAGTGAAATATAGTAGACAGTATATCTTAAACATCTCTTAGAAAGAGATTTGGTTATGCAATCAAAAGTTAATCAAATTTGGACATATTTCCCTTACTGTTAGACCCGCCAATTTTATATCACTGCACGGAAAAAAATTTACTTAACTACAATTTTATTAAATGCTAAACTAAACTAATAAAATTTCAACATTTGTTAGATTTTTTACGAAAATTTCTATATATTGTAGCTTTTGCTTGATGTACCCAAAAAATTATATACCACAAATTATCACAGATATACTTTTTTAAACAACGATTACATCAATTAAGTACAATCTTAAAATATAACACAAACATTATTCAAGTATACAACAGTTAACAAACGGATCAGAATTGTAAATAAAATGGCGATTTCACAAATACATAATTTTTGAAATACAATTGGAGAAACAGATTTCTTTTGAACAGAAAACGATCTTAATTTGTTAAGAATATAAATATTAAGAATAACCATCTCGTGGATTGGATTGTATATTTACTGTAATAGAATCATTTGGCTTTATTTTTCTATTTTGTGTTATGTGTAAAGTGTGTTTGTCAAATTTTGTTAGTGAAAATTACATTAGCAGAGAGTAAGACTTTCTAGGCTATTATTTTTAAAATATGTACAGTTCTAACATAGTAATTATGTCAATTAAAAATTAAAATCAAAAAATGGTGGAGGCGCCGCTCGAAATCCACTGTAACATAAAATCACAAATATTTCCTAAACTGTTAATTTTATCGAGTTGAACCAAGAGGGTATTATCGTTCGCAAATTCTTCAGGGAACTTATTTTTGATACAGGCAGATTGCAATTATCATCTATGCAAAAATTCTGGGTTGTTAACCATTGGGCATAGTCCGTCCCTGGCATTCGGGGCATAATGCAGTTTCACTTACATCAAAAACAAGCTGTACGCATGTGTTATCGATCACCAAATTTGTATCATGCTGAAGTTAATAGTTAGGGACTGTAAATAAAAACAACTTCTTAATTTTCATCTTTGAGGGCCCGTAACTTGTTAACAAAGGCCCGTATGAAAAAATTTGTATGAAGAACTGATATTATTTTCACCTCATCTCTTTGTACTCGACTTTTTTGTAAGTATCTGGACAACCTGTATATATTTATTAATCAAGTAATAGTCTTAGTATACAGTTTTTTTAAATTTATACTTGTCTTTCATATGGCTTTAATAAATTATGATTTTGCTTTGTAATTTTATAAAGTAAGCGATGTATTTGTGTTACCAAGCGCGTTAAATTCCTTAGAACCTCGGGGAAAGCAAAATCGAATAATCTGATTAATTTGAACTAACTTAATCAGTTTATAATTATTACTAATTAAAATTTCCGCTACTTATACCAAAATCGTCGCAAGGACAAGGTGAGAATTAAATTTTAATTTCCTTTGTCCAATTTTGAAAAGAAACATGTAATACTGTGATAATTATTATTAGGTAGTTTAACATATTTTTAAGAATTTCTGAGATTTACAGGAATGTTCGGTAATTGCAATAAATGCATATTAATTCGTAAAGAGCCTTTTATAATGCAAAAATAAAAGTTAGGCGTGTATCTGTCCCTGATTAATAAGCTGCAGGGCACCAAGGTAGACGTTCGTCCGCACTTCTCGATGACTCCGCCTCAGATTGGGAAACTTACCCTCCGCGAAAATTGCTCATCTTGGGATAGTGGTCGTCTCAAACGGGTTATTGGTAACTCATTGTGATGATCTATAGACACATTGACCTACCTCAGTTTGAATTTCTTTAAATTTGCAAATAGTTTAGTTGAAAAATTTGAAACTATGGTGAAAATCTCGTTTCCCATTCTGCGCCTTAAATGCGTATAGTGGGTTTAGATCCCTTGTCTACGGGCACATAATTTTGGCGGGATTTTTATAGCTTGGATAGATTCTGGAAGGTTTCTTGAATTAAATTGGAAACAGGAGTAAATATTCGAAATCCTCTCGGGACTAGTATATTTCTGTCCAAAGCTGATATTTTTTAAATTTCATGGAAAGACCGATTATAATTTATGTGAGTAAAGGTGTGCCAAATCCAAATAAATCCGTACCTACAAGGTGTCCGGAGACTACGGACAAAAGTTTAGGAAGTGATTCTAGTAATAAAAATTATAGTGGTTTTTATGGCACTTTTTCGAAAACCCAATTTTAACGAAGTTACATAACCTCAAAATCAATTTTTGAATAAATATACCAAACTTGCCTCTCGGGGATATTTATACTGGGACCAAAGATCTTCAGGATAAATTAACGACGACCTCGGGACAATAAAACCCATACAACGCAAATTTCGAAGTAACAGATAAACTTTAAATAAGAGCCTCTCTAGTAAGGTCATTTAAAGGGGCGATTTAGTATGTATATTTTTACCATGTAACAGAGCTTCAGATGAGGACACAAATCATCGAAGAAACTAACATAATTGAATATTATTATATATCAATGTATTCGCAATGGTTCCCGCTAGTGAGTGAAATAAATTTCAATGCTCATGAGAACAGACGAATAATTTAAATAAATGCCAAAGTACCTCAATTTTAACCATACTGTTAGTCTGCCAATATATTGGATTTACGACGGAACTAGGTCAGGCACAATAACCAAACTACTTCACTCACTAGAACGGACACTTAGGATCATTTGTATTTAATTTTCAGATTAATATTTATTAACAATTCTATAATTTGTGTCCTCAAGTAAGATGACAACATTTTACACACGACTCCATGTTATATTATATTATATTATATATTTAAACCAGAATTTTAGCGGTTTCTATCTTCTACAAGAATTTCTAAATAAAATTAGTTTGTGTACTCTGTCACAGGTGTCGCTACCCTTGAAAATGAAAGCGAAAACACAGAGTTGGTTTATTGTAAATTGTATTGGCCGAGAAATAGTGAAATTTCTGGCGTTTTTAGGTACTGAAATCTTTAAAAGTAAAACGTGTAGAACAAAAGTAGGGGTAAGCACAAAAATAAAATCCTTGATGTTTTGTTTATTCATGGTTACCGTTTAAATTTACCCAAATAAAATAATAACTAAAAAAAAGCGTTTGCAAAACATGCGTTTGCTATTATCCTAACCCCACATTTTAACAATTATTTTCACGTACTTATAAAAAGTAAACAATTTTATATGTAGGACTAAGCAAGTAAATGTTATAAGAATATTTACATGTGGAATTATATATAAAAAAGATAGTATTTTCGTAGATTTCAGTACCTAAAACCTTAATGGTTTGATCGTTTTTTGCACCTGTTTATTCGTTTTACTGCGGCCGGCGTCTTTGAAAATACTCAGGTGGCATGACATAACATTCCTATTATTTGATAAGCTTTAGATTATTCAGTTATTAAATGTTTGAAATTATTTGTCTTTGCGGAAAACACTATTTACAGAATATGGGACCCATAATGGTCTGATATTATCTTTGATATATAAATATGGGTAATATTTTAAAAGTAGGTAGGTACCTAAGTAATAAGATTTTGTAAAGCTTAAGTAGTACGAAAATATAACGCATAAAAAACCAATAATATGTACTAATTTTTCTTTATTAAGAATAAAGATTAAATTTTACGTACAGGGTGTCCCACATAAAATCGTTATTTATATTGTAGCCTTGGTAGTTTCAAAATAAATTTACAGCTTAAAAATTGGTCTGGCTCAGGTAGATTTCTGTTTCAATCTACAAATCAGTAGCTACTTACCGATAAGAAGGAAACCACTAGTCTAGTCGAGAAGTGAGTTTTTTTTGCGAAAAATAGTTATTGTAATCCTAAAAATATGGTTGTTAGTACATTGGATTCGGAATTAAATTCAGAGAAAGAAGTATTTTTTAATTTATCCGCAATTAAAAATAGCAATTGTTATAAACAAAAAACGAAGAGAAAAAAGGGAGTCTCCGTTTTTTAACTATAACTAAAAAAATATTGAAGATAGCTGAAATTTCAAAAAAGATCCTGAAAGAGGAGAAAATTTCAGCAAAATAAGTCAGGAATTGTAGCTCCATTATTTATAATTTTAATTTGACGTTGAAAATATAGCTCCGCGCGGCGGCGGCGGTTTCCGCGTCGTCGCGTCGCCGCCAAGCAAAGTGTGCAACACAAAATAATTTTTTTATAGTATTCAATATTAATTTAAAAATCTAAATAAATTATAGTGTCATCTAGACACTTGAAGGAACACAGCCCAGTTGGAAAATAATTTTTAACTTGACTTATGTTAAAGTTATTCAATTGTTAATGAACTAATTTTTCGTGGTCCTAATCTTTCATAAAACTTGTTGTAAAACTTTAAATAATGTATCTAAAATTTTTTTTCTTTCTGGGAGGTCTTTTTATATACATAATAAACAAGATTCCGTTGTAAAAGTTTATAAAAGTTTTTTCATTTGTTTATAATGATTTTTTAAAGTTAACAAAAAATGAAAAATCCGGGAAATGTTATAAAAATTTTTTTTTACCAAATGTTTGATTTTACTTGTTTTTCTATTAATATATTGCGTTTATTAACTTAGCTAAAAAAATTTTAACGTTATTTGTTTATAAATTTGTTATAAACAAATGGACAAGTTTAATATTTTTGAAACATTTTTTTGCCATTTTATTGTCTTGGTAAATTAATGATTTTTAAAAACAAAAATTTTTCTTAAATAAATTTTTTAATTGTTTATAATCGATTTTTATATTTATTTGTCATTTAAATTATTTATTAAGAAATCATTTTTTTTTAAATCATC
Organism: Anoplophora glabripennis; assembly: GCF_000390285.2. Taxonomy (NCBI): domain Eukaryota; kingdom Metazoa; phylum Arthropoda; class Insecta; order Coleoptera; family Cerambycidae; genus Anoplophora; species Anoplophora glabripennis. The sequence continues at coordinate 98,395 of NW_019416322.1, read as the reverse complement.
ATTTGCTATTATCAATATAATTTAAAAAAAAAAATTTATTCAAATTTTCATTGTTTATTTTATAAACAATTTGTTATAAACAAATTCTGATTTTCATTTTATTTTTTTTTCGTAACTTTAACGAATTATAAATACAGCTATGTGCATCAAAGTGGTAAATAACATTTTTTTCTAATTTTTATTGCATTTTTAAATACTTTATCACATCAAAGCTGAAACGGTCACCTATTTGATAAACTTATAAATTGTTATAATTTCTAAATTATTGATGATACGGTCTTTGACATTCAGGTAGATCTTTTAGATAATTTATTGATCTATAACATGAATTTTTTTACCTGCTTCATATCTACAATGGTTATATTTTTATAAACATTTGTATATAAAAAAATGCATTATCTAATTCTTTAAATGACTAAAACTTTTAAACTATTGAAGTTACGGATTCCACTATTTAAGACAATTTTATAGAGTAACTACTGGACTACTCAATAAAAATTTTTTTATATTTTTTATTCCATTTGTTTACGATGTTTTTTTATTTGTTTAAATTATCACACGATTAAGGGTACATTTTCTGGATTTTCTGTACTTTTTTTCTAACTAATGTCAATATTTTATATTCTTCTTGTTGTTTTCTTCAATTTTGTCTATTTTTAATTAAACACTTAACTTTTGTAAGAGCAGAAACTCAAAATTTTAACCAATTGTGCAGCCTGGAAGATATTTACGGAATACAATGAACTTTTGAGTTATAAAATAAACAATGAAAATTTGAATAATTTTTTTTTTGTAATTATATTGATAATAGCAAATGATGATTTAAAAAAAAATTCTTAATAAATAATTTAAATGACAAATAAATCAAAAAAACGATTATAAACAATTAAAAAATTTATTCAAGAAAAATTTTTGTTTTTAAAAATCATTATTTTACCAAGACAATAAAATAGCAAAAAAATGTTTCAAAAATATTAAACTTGTCCATTTGTTTATAAATTTGTTATAGCTAAGTTAATAAACGCAATATATTAATAGAAAAACAAGTAAAATCAAACATTTGGTAAAAAAAAAATTTATAACATTTCCCGGATTTTTCATTTTTTGTTAACTTTAAAAATCATTATAAACAAATGATAAAACTGTTATAAACTTTTACAACGGAATCTTGTTTATTATGTATATAAAAAGACCTTCGAGAAAGAAAAAAATTTTTAGATACATTATTTAAACTTTTACAACAAATTTTATGAAAGATTAAGTCCACGAAAAATTAGTTCATTAACAATTGAATAACTTTAACAAAAGTCAAGTTAAAAATTATTTTCCAAATTTTCCTGTGTTCCTTCAAGTGTCTAGATGACACTAAAATTTATTTAGATTAGATTTAGGCCCGATTTTTGAAAAAAAACCTAATTCGCCCGGACTACTAGGCTTATTTTATTCATTATTCAATTCTTCAAAAGTCTTCAAAATTTAGAAATAAAAAGTTGTCATTCTGGGAACAATTGTTTATACAAATTTTGACTTTTTTAGTATTTGTAGAATAAGCTTTACAAGTCGATTTTTCAGAGCACTATATTTCATTTTTGCAATAAGTATTTCGTTCTAAAAAAGTTTTTTTTCTGTTCTTCATTAGTATTATTTTTGGTTTTCCATTTAAAAATTAAAGTAAGTAGCAAAAAAAATAGTGTATCTGGCAATTGAATTCAGATCCACTATAACTGCAGGCTAATTATATTTGAAATCGCATTATATTGCTTGGTAATTGTCCAAAACATGACATAAATTTATTTAATTTTAATAAGCAATAGCATAAAATCGATGTAAAATTTCCCTGGGAACACGATGGTGCAATTATTTTTTTGCTACTTGCCGTAGTTTACGAGATATTTGCGAAAAACCTTATTTTTTACGGGTTTTTTGACCTTTTGACCCCTTGCCTGATCACCTAGGTCAAAAATTTTTGCGGATTCGGATTCCTGAGGGTCGAAAACATATTTGCGCCCAGGTTTGATCGACAGAGGAAAAAATGGAGGTTCAGCCTTCATTTCAATGGACTAAATACATACAGTAATATTATATATATATTTTATGCCTATACATATTATTCTCCAAACGCAATTAGTAGCAAGATTCTATATATTTTAGTAATTAAGCAGTGTTTTTAAGTTAAAACGACTCGTCAAAGTAAAAAAATATTTCAGGTTAGGTATATTTTTTTTTACTGAAAATAGCAGTTAATTTACATTATCGGATTGTTAATGTGAAAATATAAACATTAGACTGTTGACTATTCCATGTTATACGTGTTTTAAGGTCACTTTTGAAGAAGAAACTACATGTAATTTTAAAAACCGTATTTCTGTTTTTATAATGAAGGAATAGTAATTATAAGATTGTTTAAGCTTATTAACTAAAAATTATTGCCTACTCAATAAAAAAATATTATTGTCCTCGATAATCTATTACTGATTAATAAAATATTTACTCTCTTTCCTTATAAGATTGTATGTACACAAATTGGAGCCGTTCCTGAAAAATCGGACGAATATCCGGTGCAGCGGAATTATTAGACTTGAAGCGTTGGCCGCTAGAACAGCACCTGCCGGGGTCCCGTTTCGTGACTCACGCTGGGCGATATTTTTTGTACAAAATCCCGTCCTTAATAGAATTCGAAAAATACTTCGCAGCAATAGCAGCTCAGATGAAAATTTCCACGTACTTCAAAAACGATCCAATACTCGTCGCACCCGCTTCCATAACAACGCACGCGTCACCGCGTTTCAATAGCTGCTACTGTGTGGGACTGAACCATCATCTTGATCCGAGCTTTATATGTAAAATATCTGCCCTTTTCCATTTCCCAATAATATGTTCAAATATTATATTATTCTTACATTAAATCAGGCCGAGTCCTATTCATCGCGAGGCCTAGTGTAATAAAAGAAGGGAGCGATAGCGGAGCTAGGAAAAAAGGAATTTAAATCATAAATTTGGTCACTCATGTTGAAGTCACACAGGCCGAAGCACCTTTCATTTCCAATAAGTTATACAGGGTGTCCCGAAACTCATGCAACAAATTCTGGTCTCAGATTCTTAAGACAAATTTAGGGGACCCGTATTTTTTATTTTTGCCATCTTTTTTTTATATCTCAGAACCCTGTTGTACGAGAATCACTAAATTTGGTACACAGGGATTTTATGACATGTGGAATCTGATGGTGCTACATTTTTTGACGGGGAACCCCCTTAAGACAATTTTTCATGGGCCCCCTTGTCTTTGGAACCAAAAAATTTGGTCGCATATTTAAATTTCTTAAAAATTATCTATCCACTAGGAAGCCATTAAATTTAGAAACTTTTTGTCTCTTTATACTTTTTTCGTACAACGCAATGTTTTCGAGAAAAATGTCAAAATGTGATCGAATGCATATCGTGATTCGCCATTTTCCTCAAAAGCATTTAGTTTTACGAAACAAATATCAAGAGACAAAAACATTTCTAAATTCATTGGCTTTCTAGCTAACTAAAAATTAAAAAAAAAATCAAATTTGCGACCAAATTTTTCTGGTTCCAAAGACAAGGAGGCCCACGAAAAAGTGTCTTAAGGGGGTTTCTCGCCAAAAAGCGTAGCACTGTGAGATTCCACATGTCGTAAAACCCCTGTGCACCATATTTAGTGATTCTCGTACAACATGGTTTTGAGATATAAAAAAGACTTCTTAGGGGCAGATTTCAGGGGTCTGTAACTCCGAAAGAGGGGGCCAGTTGGCAAAAAGAAAAAATACGGGTCCCCTAAATTTGTCTAAAGAATCTATGACCAAATTTTGTCACATGAATTTCGATATATGACATTAAAAGATTCTATCACCAATTTGCTAACTTTTGTCTTAATTTAATTACGTATTATACATTAAAATATTTAGTGTGTGAAATATTATCAACAACAAGAGTATCTATTTGTTTGTCTTTTATAGTAAATATATTGTGGCGGCATGTTACAATTACATATTTATATTTAATTAGCAATAAATTTGTTTTTGTAATTAATATCACATTAAGTATAAAATAATTAATATCACATTATATTAAGCTATATTTAGAGATTAGGGATAAGTACATCATTAATTAGCTTTAGGTACCTAATTTGTTTTACCTGGATTAGAAATAGGTACACGACCGAGAGGGCAAAAATTTATCTTAGAACAGGCAAAGAAGCGGCACTATCAGTATGGGTTAAGTCTTGCTCCCGATCGGTCGTGCTGTCCTGTAAAGAAGCGGTCAATAAAAGTTATATTGTTACACGTTGCGTTTTCCTTTGGATGAACACGAAGCACCCCATAATATTTTGCTGAAAATGTCACAAACAAAATATTTCCCGTCATTATATTATTTCTAGAGCTTGTCCAACGATTCGTACCAACTTTCATTTGAAATCTGAAAAAATATGTTTACCTGTTTTATTTTGGCACCATATTTTACCAACATTCTGTATATAATATAGTATTTGAAAACATCAACATACATTTTCTTTTCAAATTCCGTGCTTTTCGTTCTTTTTTTATATCTTGCATTTCTATAACAACTGGCTTTGTTTTCGTGAGAGACTCATTTTTTAATATACACTGTTATATATATTTTTTTCGTCGAAGAATCACATCTTTTCGGCGCATTTGTTTTCTCCCAAAATAAACGATTCCAGGAAGGTGCCCTCGTTGCTAAACAACCAGTAATAACAGCCCGGGAATTACACTCTACCATAATACAGGAGTGTATTTTCCATATTGGTTTTTATTCCCTCAGTAATAAACAAGATATACCCCAATTTAACATTTCATTTGTATGTTATTGATAAACATAAAGTATATTAAACCGCTATGTAGCATGTTTATTATTATTTGAAATATTAATGGTTGTGACCCAAAGGCTACAATAATAATTGAAAATTAATAGACCATTATCAGGTACTAATATAATTTGCAATGATTGAACATTGTGCATTTCAAACAACTAATATTTCCAACGAATTGTATTCACAGGTTATACTACATTTATTTTGCTTCTGCAGTCAAAAAAAACACGAAAGACACAAAACATTTTTATAAAAATTTAACAAAAGAAATGGTATCTTCAAAACCAGTCATTTTTCAGTATATAATTGAAAATTTGAGACATAAAATTTGTTGTAAAACTTGATTTTGATTATTTACAGTGAAAACGTGGTATTTTTTATTGCAAACGTATTGCAGAATCGTATGCATAGGTTCAGTAGGAGAAGTTGAAAAAATTGAATTTCGTCATGTATCATGAATTTAAAAAAATGTTTTTGGCAAATGCTACCTACTATTAGCAGTTGAATCCGAATCTGCTATAAAAATAGGCATTCCTATTTAAGATATTCGAGTGTTTTTTGTTAAAAAAGAATTAAATACTTTGCTATAAATAACCGGTTTTAGAAAAAGTTTAAACAATTAATCATTTTATAAATATTTCCAAAATTATGCTTTTTCATACTTTTTAGTAGGTAATCAAAAGGGTGTTATATTTATATTGTTTTTTTTTTGTTCCAGGTGTCAATTGAAGAGTTAGTGACAACATTGAAGATATTTCTAAAGGAATATACCGTATTATTTGTATATATGATGTGAATAAATGTTTTACGGTGCCAATTTACAGTAAATGAGATATTAATTATGGTTGTAAAAATAAATATACTTTATTAAACACCTTTTGTTGTATCGATAATTTCCTGTCTATAATACATTTTATGGATATTACATGTACTTGCCAGGTGTGAGATTTTTTTTTTCAGATGGTAATATGGCAATATTTCCTTGTAACGTCAAATGCGAACATTATTTACATTATATACATTATCAAATAAATAAACAGTAGTAATCTATATTATGCTAGTAGCAGAAATAGGCTAAATCTATGGTAATGCCGTGTGCCTCACTATGCTCACAATACACAATACTACTGACTGGCAGAAAAACACGTACCATACACTCGACCAAGCAAAGCGTCGCAGATGTAGGTAAAAATATGAATAAGAAGTTTATAAGAATTTACGAGGAATTACCCCAAGGGGATTTATTAAGGGCTACTAGGATATATGGAGATTTAGAGGAGTGTAATAAGATTTAATAAAGGTCTCCAATAGTAGGAATTACAGGATTTCTTTCAAGAAAAGGATCTAGATGTACACTTTTAAGCCAACGCGTCCCCATTCGGGTTTATCAACGTAAGTAGTCTCGGGGCAATACGGCCTATCGAATAATAATTTGGCTCTGTCCCTTACAATTCTTTACTTTGGGATGAATTCTTTATACTACCAATAACATTGTATAACATTATTAGAAATAACTAGCACAAAATCAGGGTAATTTTACAAAACATTCGATATGTGAAATTTCAAAAAGACATCTTGTTAGTAAATACAAAATTTTTCATCAATGGACTTTGATAAATAAAGTAGGAAAAAGTAAAAAGGATAAAGAAATATCTGGTCTGCCCGCGAATCTAGCTTGGGTTAATTTTACTTAAAATTCAGTATGTAAAATTTCAAAAAGGCATACGTTAGTAAATATAAAAATTTTCTATGAACGACTTCAATAAATAGAGCAGAAATAAATGAAAGGAATAAAGAAAAGTCTGATCTGCTCACGATTCTGACTTGTCAGTTTTGTGAGACATCCTGTGTGTACATTTTCAAAAGGTCAGTATAAGTGCTATCCAAAAAGTTGGCACCATATGGGAAAAAACTATGTATAAATTTAATAAATTCTTTCGATTGTCAATTGTCTGCATGTCGTCAAATCAAAATAAAGCTCATCGAACTTCAAAAAACGTTTGTTATATACGAGGGGCAGACGAAAGCTGCAAATCGGCCTAAGAGTAAAGTACCTTTATTTTCAACCATAGGGAAAATGTTTTAAAGAAAAGTTATTTCCCACTAAAAGAATAGTAGTCCAGACGGTATCTGTTTCAAAGAGTCCATATTTGGGTGAATCGTATATCCATGAAGATTTTTGGCTTTTTGCGCATAAAAAAAAACGTGGGCTTAACTTTTGGCGGCACAATATGTTAAAAAAATTCGAAAAATTTCATATTTTTCTTCCTATTTAATTGTGTATCTTTTCAAGTTGATTTTAGGCGAAAATGGAAGAAGAAAAAAATGATTGTAATTAAATTTTACAAAATATGACTAATTACAAATCGAATGAATCATGATTATTATTGCAAAAATCGAAAAAATCGCCAAAAATGGGGTTAATAAACAATACATTTTAGGGAATTTTTTTTTGCAAGTTTCCCTCGTACCATAATTCGAGCGAAAACATCCACCATTAAAGTCACGTTTTTTTAGTACGCTTCTACAAGAAAGAAAAACCTGAAAATTCCTGAAAACAAGTCGAATCAGGAACTAATAAGGCCGTTATAAATATGGTGTAGAATATAAGAACAAATTTGGTGCAAACCTTATTTTATATTCAAGAATAATTTAAATGTTAAGGTTAATTTAATATTACTCAAGAAGTATCTAATACGATGGTTCGCCTAAAAGTAGGGTTTTCCGCAGACTAAAACTCGATTTTTAATGATATGAGTTTTCTTTTTGTTAGGGTTAATTAGGATTAGGGTTAATTTTGTTAGGGTTAAGTTAGGGTTAACCAGGGTTAATATTTTTTGAACGAATGAACTGTAACTGTTAATTTAAGAACAGGTGTATACCAGGTTTACCATTTTTCTTAGTTTTTATATTATTCTTGACCATAAAATGAAGTTTGCACCAAAGTTGTTCTTATTTTATACAACATTTTTTATAACGGCCTTATTAGTTCCTGATTCAACTTGTTTTCAGGAATTATAATGTCTTTCTTTCTTGTAGAAGCGTACTAAAAAAACGTGACTTTAGTAATGGGTCTTTTCGCTCGAATTATGGTACGAGGGGAAACTTGCAAAAATGTTAGGAATCGCTTTTTCAACATAATGAACTGAAACTTTATATTCGGGCTAATCTTAGAGGGAAATAACTTTTCATTATAACATTTTCCTCTAGGGTTGAAAATAAAGGTACTTTACTCTTGGGACGATTTGCAGTTTTCGTCTGCCCCTCGTATGTAACTCACGTTTTAAGGTTCGATGAGCGCTATTTTGATTTGACGACATGCAGACAACTGACAAACGAAGGAATTTATTAAATTTATACATAAAATTTTTTATGACCACCGTGTAAACCTTTTTGGATAGTATATGTACAGTGTGTCCACGGATGGGGCGCCGCACTTTTGTAAACTTTTTTTTGTTGATTTTTCGAGAAGAGAAAAAGTTATTCTTATCTTGAGAAGCCATGGGCAGTAATCAAATATGTAATAGAACAGGGCGTCCAAAAAATTTCAAAATGTGAAATTTTACCTAAACAAAGTGCCTTTAATTTTTGTTTTCGTTAAAAACTGTATTTAATCAAATTGTTCGAGAACTCAAGAAATGCTTAAATACGGGGTCAAAAGAGAAGAGTAATCATAATTTGCAAATAAGAACGCGATTTTTAACTATTTTACTTAAACCAGACGGAAATTATTGTAAAAAATAAGTAAACTTTTATTTTAAATTTAATACCAAGGAGGAATAGAAGGGATTTTAATTTAGCTTTTCAGTGATGCCGTAAATCAATCATAATAAACTAAACTAAAAATATACTTGCGACAAAAAAAAGGAAAAAATAATACCTCAAAGGATTGATAGACACATCATAATTTAATCAGTTTTCGATTTAGAAGGAATTCTGTCTTGATAAGCAGAATTAAAGTATTATTTAGCAGATTTATTGTACCATATTGATGTAAGGAACAAATTCGTTTAAAATTCAGGTACCTAATTATTTTGTGGAAAAATGCTGAGACACGTAGATTAGTACTTTTAGTTGCGGATTTTTCGACATAAGAAAATTGTATACAGGGTGTATTAAGAAGACCACATGCAGTCATCATTGATTTTTTTAATGGAACACCCTGTAAATCTTAAAGCACAGGACCGTATACGCTTCTCCTGAAATTTCTTCCTATGCTTTGACCATGATGTGTCTCGTAATTTATACTCGAATAGCAATTCGGCGAGTCCGGTATTGGTAAAGCAAACCTCTATTGGTCCACTAGGTCGTAAATATTTTTTTTATATGGCACTTTGCCAGTGCAGTGCAGAGCAATGCTTGGCGGGGTATGTTGTTGGTATAATCAACGTGTCCGAGCGTTTCTCCACAAAATATTTAAACGAATTTGTTACTTCCCTGCATTAAAAATATCTTAAATTTTCTCAGCCTGAAATACAATTTTATTAAGGTACGAATTTAGAATAATTCCAGTAAAAATCCTAATCGACGCAAATGAATGATTAGATATTTTATAATGCCTTTTAATTGAGAAAAGGAAAACAAAAAGGGACACAATTTTTTAATTTATCGGAACATTTGGAAACAGGTTGTCCTTCCCTTCTGCAAAAATAACTTAAGGCTCAAAGCTCCATTAGGGACAATTAGATCACAAGAAATGAGGCTCGAGACCTACATCAATTTAATGCATAACTCATTAATTTTGTTTAACGTTGTTATAATGCCACTCTGACAGACCTCGTCCAGGTATTCCATTTACCTCGCAAACAAGGAACCTTTCGTTCATCTTGGCCTCAATATCGTTTCCTACATAATGCACGACATCGTGCTCGTAATTAACCTTTACTTCGTAAGTAGTGCCATTAGCGACGAATGTAAAACATAGTTCTTTATTTAGAATACCGTTCTCTCCATGTTGATACAGTAATAAGTCGCAACTATCGATTGCCTCCATCTTGCCATTAGGGTGAACTATGAAACCCACTTCTAAATAGGTACACGTGGAAGGCTGACAAATAACTCCGACTGATATCTTCGTTTTATCTACGAGGTAAAACATGTGGAAAATATACCGGTGCATCAAGGACCAGTCCCTTTTGTAACCTGCAATAAGAGAAACATTTTGAAACTCCATCTAATTAAGTGATATATCAGTATTGAATATTGCTCGATAAAGGATAATAACAAACTTCTTATATTAATTTAAAAGTTAGTTGATTTCTAAATGCTTCGGCTAAAATTTTCAAGAAAAACAATATCAAGTTAATTTAAAAGTTATACTATTTTTAAAACAAACTAAGAATTTTTAACTCTATTTTAAAGATATTAAGTTAATTCAAACAATACAATTTTTGTTTTCAATATTATCAAATGAAGTTATACAAGCCCAACTAGCATCGAATTGTACTAGCGATACCAAGTATTTACTGCAAGTACGAAATAATAAATAGTTATCCAAAATAAATGGTAAAAATACCAGTCCAGTCCCCATCGAAGTAATAAACGAGTGACGTGATACTATTACAAGTTCGAAAGTATGGGAACAGTTATACGAGTTAGAAAACAGGAACTAACTTTCGGCCACTGTCAGCTCTAGCAACCTGTTCATTATTTTTCCATGAAAACAATTATTACAATAATAAAAGCCACTCGGCTATGGTTCTCTCATCAATTGCATGATCCCTTTGCTTTCCGGGCTTTTAGTTCTGTTCCGTTCACAGAGGCGTTCTCTTGTGCGGTCCTCTATCCTAGTAGTTTACTTTTTACCAAACATAACCATAAAGAGAAGTGTTTACAAAAGTTAAATAATGATGGTCTCCAGGCTACAACCAAACACCTGAAGAGATAACAATTTGGTACTCTAAATATTTTTGAAACATACAACAATATAGCCCTCCAACATCTAATCGACGGTGACAGTTCTTCGAGTAGCTACGAAGTGGTGTCGGTGTTCCTAAGTGGTTACAAGACTGACGCCTTCAGATTATTTCCAATGGTAATTCATATATTCCATCGGTTCTCAGAAAATTATTAAATGTTCAGAATTTGAAACAATTCGCTTAAAAAATATACAGAGTGATTCAGGTTTAATCTGCATAACTTCAGGAATCGATAGAACAAGTCAAAATAATGTTCAATCATGATATAAACCTATTTCCTAAATCGCATACGTAAATCAGCAAATTCAGATAAGCGGAAATCGTATGATCGCGTGTCGATTCCAGTCTGCAGAGGTCCTCCACAATTCACTAGCTCTGTGTTAATTAATAATTTTAATATTTTTTAAAACATTATATGTTTATCACGATTATTAATTTTAATATACTACTTGCACAAATAAAACACTGTTAATACGGCCCTGATCACCGCTTCTCCATCCAAGGACAGAGAAAACGGCTGAATGAAATCAAAGTACCGACAACGGAATGGAACTGCAGCTTTGATTTGTTACTAGCACACCTCCTCTAGTCAGGAGCGTGCATTTATGAATGCAACATTTACTCCCCACTTTAGTCGTAGCAGATTTTTGTTTCCTTTGACTTTTTGCACTCCCTATATAACGTAATCTGCTGCTATTGCTTTTCTGAACAGACAAGAGTGACGTAAATTTATCGTAAAAACGATATAATTTCATTATCGTGGTAACACTAATGCAATAACGTTCCTCTGGAGACGTGAGAAAATATAATTAATAAGTATACGGCAAGCAGGGTACCTGCAACCTTTAGCGTACTAGCAAAAATATCATGGATTATTTAATAAAACAGACAACCTTTAAGTTTTTTCTTACGAAGACGACTTAATCGTTATGAAAAGGGTACAGAGGTATTAGTATTTTTGTTGAAAGCAGAGTGACGTGAAATGTCAGAGAAACAGAGATTTACGATTTAGCAAAAAGGTTGGGTATATGGATCTGTTTGAAAACAGAATAGGGTGACAAGAGGATGGCTTAAGTTTTTACCGCAATTTTAACATTACTCAGAAAAAAAAACAGAGCAGATTTATAGTAAAAAAAGCGGTCACAAATATCAATCGATGAGATGGCGTACATTATCGTGCAACAAATGCCAACACAACAGATGTTAATAAGGATTTTTGGATTTAACTCGGATTAAAATCCACTTGATATATCACTTAAGATTTTCTTTTCATTTTTCTATATTCTCAAAATCACCGAGAAAACGTTTGTTGAAATCGGATAATTCATTCATAACCACCTTAAGCACCGATGAAAGGAACAAATTCGTTTAAAATTCAGGTAATTATTCTGTAGAGAAACGCTCGGGCACGTCGATTAGTATTTTTATTTGCGGATTTTTTGACATAAGAAGGGTGTCTCAAGAAGAACATATGCAGTCATCATTGATTTTTTAATGGAACACCCTGTATATTTTTGAATTGTACGGTAAATTCTGAACACTTTTTGTATAACATACCATATCTCTAAAATCAGCGGTTTTCGTAATAATGACGTCTGAAATGTGGTAAATGGAAAAAAAATCATAAAACATTATTTAAATAACAACTGATTTATAATAAATGTTCAATGTTTTGTCCGTTTACCTCAATATATTTTTGTAGTCGAAGGATTATTTCCCGTTGAACATTTTCAGTTACCTCTGCTGGAATAAGTCTTATTTCCTGGCATATTCTCTGTTTCAGGCCATCAAGATTATTTGGTCTATTGACATAAACTTTAAATTTCAAATAACCCCATAGGAAAAAATCTAAAGGGGTTAAATCCGGTGACCTTGGTGGCCACTCAATAGGACCTATGCGTTCAATCCATTTATAAGGTAAAGTTAAGTCAAGAAATTGTCGAACAGCATTTGCAAAATGAGGAGGCGCCCCAACGTGTTGGTACCATATGTCACTATGAGGATCTTGTGGATTAGGAAACACAACAGCTAAAGCGAGGATGAGTTCAACCTGAAGAAAGTCTAAGTAGCGTTCTCCATTTAAATTTTCTCCACAAAAATAAAGTCCAAGAAACGTCGGTGACAGTTTGGTTTTTATTGTTACAAAATACTACATCAAAATGGTCTAGGAGTCAAGGAATGAAAAACGATTAATACGAAGAAAATTGTTTTGTTTAAGATAAAATTTGGCATACCAGGTTGTTTTTGTTGGCTTTTAAAAAAAATTTTCAAGGTGGTTCAATTTTATTTAATTACTTGTGTGTATTACAAAATATGAATTTTCAAACGTCATTATTACGAAAACCGCTGATTTTAGAGATATGGTATGTTACACAAAAAGTGTCCAGAATTTACCGCACAATTCAAAAATGGCATAATATATAGGGTGTTCCATTGGAAATAAAAATCAATGATATTATGTTCTTCTTGAGATACCCTCTAACAATTTTCTTATGTCAAAAAATCCGCAACTAAAAATACTAATCGAGCGTTTTTCCACAAAATAATTACTTGAATTTTAAACGAATTTGTTCCTTTCATCATGAACGCACCGTACTGGATAGTAACAATAAGAAAATTCACATAATAGACTGTAAAGGAGATACCATTGCATTTTGTGGATTATTAAATGAGTATAATTGATACCTTCCTCATATACGCCATGCACATTCAACCATTATAAGGAAAATAGAATTTGTATTTACATTTAAACGACGCTCATATTCATAATGCATAATGGAATGTCCCAATTGTGAGAAAATTGCTAGAATAGTATTTTCGTAACAATTGGATAGACCGCAAAAGCCTAGTACGACATTTATGTTAAATATGTACCTAGATAAATGCACCGTACTTTGTTACAAAAACATTATATTAGTTTTCATTGTCTATTTCCCCCTCTTTAATATGATATAGTTATGAAACACAGGAAACATAAAAATGTAGTTTTAGTATGTTTTACATGAACAATAATAAAACTTCCTTAGTGTTATGCAATACCAGTCAATAAACAATGGACTTAGAAGTTCAGTGGGACAAAGAATAAGACTTGAAACTCAAAGAACGCCTGTTGCAAAAGTTAACTAATAGTTGTTAATTTAAATTATGTTACTATTTATAAATAGTTATTTAAATACACGTCGAATACAATTTACAGCAGACGTAAAAACGAAAAGTATCGACGCGACACCAACTGCTGCAAAGTTACGTAAATAACTTAACAGTTCAAAACGCGAGTCAGCTGTGAAGGCCACCGACCCTCGCGCCAGCTCTGTTTGACTCTACAAGTGCACTAAGCTTACTGATGACTCATTAGAATAATAACAAATATAAACTTTTTTACAAGCAGAAATAATTTTACACCGAGCATTAAATTGAATGAGTTACTACGTAAAAAATATATTACTTTATATACGCGACATAATCGTGCTTTAAGGTTCCATATCAAATTCAAATTGAAAAATATAAATCAAAATACTGCCTGAAGTTAAAATTGTTCCTTTAACGTTTTTGAAGTATACAATTACTAATTTTCTTCAGAACTTAAGCTTTACATTGTCACAATGAAATGAGAACTTAATATTTATAACGTTGAACATAATTTAAATCGCAGGTGTTTAAGGACGCCTGCTCTGGAAGCTGTTCCTCTATAAAATCGATATTTCAACGACTTAAAATTTCGATAAACTTTTTTAGAATATTGTAACTTAAATCAACATCAATGCAGATCTTCCGCAGATGTTATAACTCTCTCCGATCTCAACTGAAGAACCAAGAGGTTGGCAGTATGTACCAGGTTCGGTCGCTGAAGCAGCAACTCGACATTGAAATATTTGAAAAACTTGTTCCCATATTTATTTAGCCATACCCATATACAGGTCTAATCGCCCAGTTGAAGAATGAGTGCGCGGGCAAACGCGGCACAAACACAGCCGCACTGGGCAACCTGGCCATAAATTCAGTTGTCCACAAATGGCCTAGCAGTGCAGTGCAGCAATGAGGAATTTGGTGTGATTCAAGTAATCTTAATTTATTATAGGCATCTTCTATTAATCAATGATATTACAATGCGAAAAGGAGAAATAAGAGGGATATTTTGTTTACTAATATTATTATACTATATACATGGCATTTTGGAGACCTTTTGAAACCGAACAAAACGAAATTTACCATCAATATAATAAAATTGTTTGAGGACATAAATAATTAAAATATGTTGTTGGCAAAATGAACATATAATAGAAATTTTCTGCACATTATATACAAATTATTATAATTTTTTACTTTTCGCAGAAAACTTTTTTAGGGACGCCTATGAAACTCATTATATTTTATTACTAGGCGTTTTTATGCATGTTCAACTGACTTCGGAAAGACTTTACAATTAGATCAATTTATCCATGCGTTTATCTAAAATGCCTTTAAGGTTCTTGAAGTTTCATAAAAGTATAATGAAACGTACTGCAGACAGCATCATTCTTGTTTACCACTGAGACCTTTCTACTCTTAATTAATCTATCGGAGAATTCGAAAATACAAGTCAATGAATCAAACCACAAGTTTGCAAGCTCTTAATCTAAGCTAAGTCCTATTGAAGTAATCCAGGTGGATATAAAAACTTATATGGCAAAAAATAACACTACCTTTATATTAGAAGATGGAAAATTATCTACAGGAAGCCATAACTGCGGAGACATGGACTAAATATATTATACACGGCCAGAAACAAGAACAACCGAATGTAGGACCTCGATACAAGAGTTGAAGTTTGTATCGCCTTACCGTTCTGGTATGGTTATAATCCATAATAAAAAAAAAGAAGAGAAAAAAGAGTAGTAGTAGTAGGTCATCTCTGACACGAAGGCAGATTGGATGTTCACAAAAAAGTTAAATTTTGATTAAACGTCACAAAATGATTAAACATAGCCTTACCATATAATCAAAATTGCGAAGTTTTACAAAAATCCAAAAATTAGTTATATGGAAAAACCCAAATGTGTCAATATTCGTCTGAACACGCAAACCTCTCTCTGACGTCATAATGCGGAATCGGCTAGCGCGAGTACAAATATGCTAAAAGCCGCACCACACGTCAAGCTATGCTTCACGTGGTTATTAGTTGCAAATCTTACCCTACCTAAGTAACTTGAGTTTATCGTCATGTAAAGGGTTACTCATTCACTCCACTCTAAACAGATGTGTTTTCATATTATAGGTAGTAATTATGTTGGTGAGTATATGTAAAACCCAATATAAATGAAAATATATTAATTTCGACTACCTACATCACACGTAATTTAAAAAAAAAACGACTTGCTCACCGTAGCTATGGTCCCGAAATGCATCCATTTCCGTTAGTGTTATCACTTTGTCATCAATTTGCAATTTTCCAGTTAAATAGCCCATTTGTTCATAATGAGTTTGATGTGCTCTGGAACAAGAAACAGTTTTAAATTTTAATTATCTTGACAAAACTTTAGTATAAATTAATTTGTTTCAATTATTCTGCGTCTAAAAAAACTGCTTCAGTGCGAAACTAATTATTATTAAACGTTAATAGAGAAGAAGGCCTATTTAGTATTTACTTGGTAGTTCTCTGGTGGAAGAGGTTTTCAAAGACACATATGTAAAAAATCATAGAAACCGAGAAAACAATGCATTTACGACTTCCGAACGTATAGATATGGTGTTAGTGCAACCGGAGAAAATGCGCTCGCGGCGACTAGGTAATACCGGGAACGATGGCCACAACGTCACCCGCCATGTGCAAATACAATCATACAGTGCGTTCAGCGGCTGCGAGATACGAGACGGACGTGGTCAGCAAGTGAACCTTAATGTTGAAGATGCAGTGTTGGAAAATCCTAACGAAGACCCCACAATTAGTACTCGACGACTCGCATATCAAGTAGGAATCTCATCTCGTACCGTACATCGCATCTTAAGGCGCCAACTGTTGCACCCCTATCATCTGCAACCAGTTCAACAGATTTTAACCCCGGATTGTGATCAACGAATGCGTTTGGTTTTTACGGCAATGTGACAATCAAGTAGACTTTCCTGCTTATGTTTGTGTAACAGATGAGGCGACACTTACCCGTGATGAAGTGAATTTCCATAATATACACATATGGGCCAATGAAAATCCTCATGCGGTTAGGGGAACTCAATAAATGTAAATGGGTAAATGTTTGGGTTGGCATAGTAGGCGATGTACTTGTGGGTCCCAATTTCTTTGAAGGACGACTAAATGGACCAACATATGCTGACTTTTTGGAGAACCGGTTGGCTGAATTATTGGACATTGCATTGAAAAATTTCCCAAAAATTGAGAAGTTTTCTGTCTTTCAACGACGATTTGTTTACGCGGCTGGTCTACAGCACGTAACTCATCGTACAGCACACGGACAGGACCGTTCCAGAGAAAATATTTTGATCCATAATTGAACTTTAATTTACGAAAGAAAAAACGCAAAAATTAAAAACTGTTCGTATAAGACAAATATCGTTAGGAAGCTGTAGTTTTTATAGATTATACATGCCACACCCTGTATATAGCTGTATTAGTAATAATGTTATTACAAACTTTTCTTTATAGTCGTTTCATCACCTGTACGTACTTTTGACTAATCTCATATTGTTTACTTGCGTCGAATAATATGTTTAATTTATTATGTTAGCAATATTTATTTTTGACAGTTGAAATCTCTCCTAACCTCTGAAGGATCATAAAACCCTTATAAAGAATCCCTTCTTAAATTTTGTCACTGTTTTACTCTGTATTAGACCTCTTTTATGTCCTTAGAAAATACATCAGTATCAATTATTCTCGTGAATCAATATTGAACTTACTCTTTCAAAGACTGGAATAATTCTTCTGTCCACGGTTCCCTCGCTATAGTTCTAGCTAATATTTTAATGGGAACGTCGACCTCGGCAAGGAACCAGGGCAAATTGCTACGCCATTCTGCTTGAAAGTCCACATTTACAAGTTTATCTGGAGCATCTAGACGCCTGTTAACAAAAATACAATAAAATTCTAGACTTTAAATTACATCAGTTAATTAATTTGTAAAATTAATGAGTAAATATCAGTTGAGAAATGGAAAAGAAAATTTTATAATAAAATGACCAGAATAATTTATAACTTTTCATACCAAATGCTTCACTTCGAAAATATTTTAGTGATATATTACATTTAGAAGCAATTTGTAAGGAGTGGTAGCTGTTTTCAAAGTAACAAATCCTATCTATCATTTGAAAAATCCCTAAAGCTTCAGTTTTAATGATTCGTTTACAATTAACAATGACAAACCGTTACGAAACTCAATTATTTGCCGTGTGAAAATAGGATAATTAATATCCAAAAACAGCTATTTGAATCCATCTAGTCTAGGTATTTGTACGAAGAATATTTTTTTAAATAAAAGAGAAAATATATTTTTTATAAGATGTGTACTTCATATAGCTTATTTATATTCATACGATGGTTGTTTCAGATACTTGAAAGGAGTACTTATGAGTACGAAATGATAATGATTAATTTTTTTCGGCTGACTCGACAAATATGATTGCTACGTCACATAAAATTATATTTTTTTAATCTGTGGAATACCTACATTGTGATCCACGAATTACTTCTGATATTATAGAAGATGAGACCAACTACGTTAACTAAAATTACATTAAAGATACGAAAAATGCTTTATTGCATGTAAATGAAAATGCACTGACCTCATCTTTCCTTTAAACGATATCCTCCACAGTTTCATTGGAACCACTGGTGTGATACAAATTCCTTCAGCTGCATATTCCTTATTTGAAAGAAGGGGGGCTGGATCTGCATTTAATGTTGTTTTAGGAAGCTTTTCACTCAATAACAGACCGTATTCTGGTATCTAAAAACAATTTGTAACCTTAAAACAAGTATAATGAGTATGAATTTGAACTGAAAAATAAAAAGTTGTGGAAAAATATAACATACGTCATTTGGCATGGCAAAAAAATTATTCGACATCACAGAAAACGATGAAATAAAAAGAACGCTTTCTATCTCTTAAATGAATCAAGATATCGAGATGTAGTTTTCATGATTCAATTCTTCTCAAAAATAGAGCCCGTGAAACCCCCAAAGGTGTTGAATTTCCACCCTATACAGGATGTCCCGGTACTTGATTTGCAGAAACTCCAAATATCTATGTCCATTCAGACGTTCATCAAAAACTTAAGGACCTATTAAATTATTACCCACTATTCTTGCCCATACATTAATTATTATGAATCAGTGCTGGTCTTTTGTTATCACAGCACCGTCCGGATTCTCTTCATCCCATAAATGTAAGTTATGGGAGTTAAGAATGCCATTTCTTGTGAAGATTCATCGGTAAATAGTACCTATACTTCATTTTTTGTTTTCAATTAAAAATGAAAAACAGAAAATGGTGGAGACGCCGCTCGATGTGTACTGTGATAAAAATCACAAATATTTCCTGAACTGTTAATTTTACCAAGTTAAAATTAAGGCAGTCAAACTTCTAACACCCTGTATAGATTGAAAAAAATTATTTTGCTAGAACATAAACAAATTTTCTGCATGTTATGTCAAAAACAGCATTTTTATTAGACCAACTTAACAACAGACTTTATAGGGCTATATTATAATTACCGCCTCCAACTCATTAAAAGATATTTTATTAACAAATTCTCGAGAACATATTTTATTAGTCCCTCAATATTCGACTGAACTGATTGAACGACTGTTCAAGTTGTTAATGTAAACTAATAGTGTTTCAAGGTCTGACTAAAATGTTTAACCAAGCTTTAGCGACAGGTTCTGTTACGAATTAATAAAAAAAGTTTGCCTGGACTCGGGCAACTGCATCCTAGATTTACATTATCGAGCACTGACCGTTTCAGGCACAATTGGAGCTTTATTGAATTGGAGCTGTAGCTACAATTATTTCAGTCGTCGTCTTCTATCTTTCCTTTATTGCCTAACATTTAATTTGACACATCGGGGAGGAAAAGTATTAAAAAACTGTTTAGTGTTGAAATGTAAATACCACTATTATTACTACTATTATTTTTAAGGGACATCTTAATAATCTGGCATCTTGTAAGGTCGCCAATAATGAAAACTTTTTATTAACCAAATTTCCACCACACTATCCTCACCGTAGCAATATTTTCGGTTGAATTGAGGCCGTCCTGGTTTTCTATTGTTTGCAACCGATCCTGTTTGTTCAAATCTGTCAACTTATCTTCTCATCATGGTTGTTTCATTCGGGGCCTTCCTTCTACCACGTAAATTGCGCACAGTCTCAGCTACATACTCTCCGTACTTGTCCATTTTGTCTAACCGCAACTTGTTTACTACAATATGCGATCCTGTACAATGCTGTCTAATCTTCGGAAGGAAAATGCCGCGTTACTTTTGGGACACCCGAATATAAAGAAAATTCTACATTATTTATTTTTGCTATTATCATCGCCCACATAAATCGTTCTGGATAAATACGTTTTGTTGGTTTGAAAAACTAAAATACCTTATTAAAAATGTCATTAATAGTGATACGTATGAGCTTTTTGAAGTGAAAGTTTAAACTATATAAAAATAGTGCTTTCTGAAAATAATAAATATGTCGCTTTGGAAGCTACAAAAAAATGACACAGGCACACAAAACAAAAATCGTGGTACCTCTGTTCTTTTGATCAGACTCTGTTACTGTTATTTTTTCTAATACGCTGCACGCGAATCTGAAGTCAATTTGGCGACAGCATGTACTACTTTCGAGAAAATGACCCCAAATCCTCAAAAAATGGGTTATTTGCAAATATAATTAAGGATTATAACGTCATGGAAGGGGCTGGTCCGTAAACTGGATTCCATAAACCTACCCCCCATAATTTAGAATCCTCTGACACAAATATGTTTGGCAACAATATCCATCATTTTTGAAAAGTACATATTCACATTCAATTTCTTTTGTAGCGAACTTTTTGTCTTCAAAGAATCTATGTAGTGGGTCTTGTCAACATCCAACACTAATTCTCCATCATATTTACATCCCACTTACCCTGGTACCTTTTCCATTTTCTTTAAATCTTGATAAAACCATTAACCTTGCTCTTCGTTTAGTCACTAAAGTTATTGGGGAAGAAATCCACATAATCCAAGTTCTCTGAAATTCTCCACCATTAGGTTCTCCGCGATTAGGTTTTTATGATTGTGACTTTTGTGATTACTCTAAAAGTTTTATGTTCTATTTTTGAAGCTTTGCTATGCTTCTCAGTTTCATTCATTTTCAATACTAAATCTTCAGTCTAGCACTGCTGATTTCTGGAAATGTATCTCCCAAATGCCAGTAACATTCACCTTGTTCAAAACCCCATGGACCCCAAGGTCCCAAAATCCATCAAAATGTATCTTGTAATGATTCTTTTCAACGTTAACAGATCCTAGATTTAAATGTCCTCCATTAAGCTCTAGGTTTTTTAATGTTTTATCTCCACTGTCCCATGGAAAATATCTACACAGAAAATAGGGCTACTTAATCTAATAAATCTCGATCGTAGTCCCAAGGTAACAGTAATGATTTTGAAATATCCGCAAATTTGCTTACTTCATTCTTCATACCAACATTGTTGTGACCAGTCAAATATGCACAAGTTTCCCGCCCCAGCAGGGACATGTCATTTTTTTACTTGAAGAAACCCAAAATCATCATTTTGCACTTTTTCTACATTTAAAATCCAATGGGTGTTCACTGTGAGATACCCTGTAGGTATATATTCACGAGTCTTACAGAAAATGCGAGTTTCTGAAGTTTCATTTTCCAGTACGTAAACGAGTACAGTAGTTATTCGTGCAATAAAGCCGAATAGGCTTTCGCTTGAATTAGAAAATCCCGGTTTACAACTTTTCGTTGAATTATATAAAGTACAAGACTGGAATAGATGGAGAAAACGCTGGAAACGTAACACAATGTACAATTCAAATCTTCCAGATGTCTTACATCCATAAAATGAGCCTTAAGGAATTACACCCAATAACAGAAAATGTTATATTAGACTAATAAATTAGTGATAATGGCCAAAAAATATAATTTATGATTTTTTTATCAAAAACATGATAAAATTTATAATTTATATTTTCTTCTAGAAACTTTGTATGGTATTCAACAATTTTTATTTTCTCATTTCTAAATTCCAGCATTTTTTCGTTTCAGGGACCCCAAAAACCTTAACAATGGGAATTGATGTGTTCGTATTATCAATTTTTTTGAGTTTGATCTCTGATGTATCATGAGTTTGTCTCTTGAGTTGTCTGATCTCTCGAGTCTGAGTCTCTCCATTTCCGAATATCGACGAATATTAATCAAATCGGATAGACTATTTCTCAAAGAGGAAAGATATTCGAACGATACAAAAAGGATTTTGAATGGAAAGAGTAGTAGTTTCAGATGCAATAACAAATTTTGCAGGAAACATTACCTTATGATGTAACATAACCTCAAATGTAACGAAAAATTGTGTTCTTCGCACTTTTAAGTTCGAATATCTCGAAAGCCTGATGATGAAGCAGTCGTGATCCAGGATTCAGCTCGTCAGAAGGCCCCGGAAAAGTACAGACCGATTTCTGGTTTAAAATTTTGTCTGTCTGTGCAATCATTAAAATTGTAAGCAAGCAGTAAATAGATACATTTGTTCTTTCCAAATCTGAAGAAATAATTTAGAATGTCTTGAACCCAATCTTGGAAATAGGACACAATTATCTCATGCAAATATAAACATTTTATAAAATTATTTACTAAATTGTAAAGAAATGATCCTATCCTTGTAAGCTTAATACATTTAAGAAAGTTTCTCTGTGTACATAAATATATAATTCTAAATAACTTAAAACAATGTAACTCCAGAATTTTGAGGATACAAAACTAATAAAAAGTACCACAAATGAATTAATATTTGTAAGATTTCTGCTATTTCTCAAAATAAATTCCCCGACATTCTGTTGACAGAAGCTACAGTTTCTTTCTACGTGGGTTACAAAGAGAGCATGGAATCAATACTACGCTCAAGTCTTCTATTTCACATCTGCTTAATTTGAAGGTATCAATTTCATAAGGAAAGTTAATTACATCGTGCTTTCTAGAAAATGATATAAAATCGTCGATGTCAGCTTAGCAAGAGGGGGAAACACTGAACATTAACCCTTCTTATCTCTTGTCTGTTCTCCCAGTCTTTAGTTTTATGTAAGTTTAAGTTGACTTTGGTTTTTCCTACAATATTTTTCAGACAAATAAATCCTTGCCCACTTATAAAAATGTGTATTGAATTTTTACTTGTTCTCTTGTAAACACTTCTTAGGTATATAGCCGTCATTCTTACGTTTCAAAAATTCTTTCAGCTTAGGGTATTTTGATATACTCACGTTCTCCTCTATGAAAATAGTTGACTTAATTATTCACTCCACAAACTCGCCGGTGACTTTAGAGTTCTTGACTTCTCCATCAAATAATATTTGATGAATAAGATCCACTTCTTATTTGTGGAAAGGCGAAATGGGCGGTGACTATTAGACGCTTTCATTATAGCCATCATTCTCTATCGCACGGATTTCTATGACTTACTTTATCGCTCTCACGTAACGGCCGATGAACCATGGGGACTTTCCGACCCTGTATATATTATATTTAATGTGGAAGAACTTAGTAATGTCGGCTAACGGTTTGAAGATGGCCCTATTAGTGAATATAAAAGTATGGAAATACCTAGCAGAACACTTTGCTATGTTTTTCTTTGGTAATATCTTATAATATTTAAATTAAAAATAATGATGAGCAGAGGAAAAAAGTGACATTTTGACTTGTTATATTTTTCCGTAGTATAAAAATAAATTACTTATTAAGTTGAGTATAATTTACCAGTCTCTAACTCAATTGCCAGCCCTCGCTCCGCTCGGGCGCAAAACTTACCTCCTGGTGTTAATAACTATTGATTATTGACATTTTTTCCGTAGAGTGCTTATTTCCCTTAGCCTTAGCCCTTAGCTTAGTGTTTGAAAGATTCATGTTAATAAAAAAAACACCCGTTACTTTTCGACCGTCCTCATAAGCAGCTTAGAAATAATTACCTATGTTAAATAATTAATACAAAGTAGTAGCGATCCTAAATTAGAACCTTGAGGTTCTCCAGGGATGAAATGCGATTGCCATATCTTTTATGTTCTCTTTCATGTCCAACAAATTGCTAAGGTATAAAAAAATATGATTTAAAAAGAAATAACAATATTGAGGAAAAGCCGTAATTATCTGAGAACATAAAAAATGCCTTTGTAAATCCGTACAAATAACATCGACTTCATTTCGCCTGCCTGCAGATGCTGCTTGTGTAAAACAAGCAAGGTTGGTTATACAAGCTTTCTTGCTGATAAAACCGTCTTGGTATTCAGATATTACAATTTTTAAAAGAGTTATAAATTAAATTATGCAAAATAAAATAAAATAGAAAATTATAAAAAATTGCACCGGACACAGTGGACAAAATAGAGCTAATTCGACCAAGCTTCTAGTTCAGGAATAGAGCTAGTTTTAAGAAACAACAAATTAAATAAGTACAGCGCTACCAGAAGTACATTTCGATTTAAAATATTATTTTTGTAAGTAATAATTATGTATCTAATAATTTTATGACCAAAAACTAAATAGGTTTTCAGTAATATTAGTTTCCATCTTACTGAGGAATAAACGATTCATAATTCTTATTCTGTTTGAAATTGATATGGATTTTGTTTGCGTTTTAAGTACATATTCAAGTAGTATTATCTTAGTAGATTATTTAATTGTAGACTAAAAGATTTGGGGATTACGAATTTTAAAAAAAAAATACCACTCATTTAAATATCTGGGAGAATGTTTGCCATAAAGGTTAGTGCAAATATATCAACCTCTTTGTCACGGAACACTCTTGGTGTTGCATGAAGTAAAATTTTACACTACCTCTTATTTTTTGCATATCTAAATAGCACTAAAATGAAACTAACTAAAACGGAAAAGGTTGATCGTTAAACTTCCTGTAAGAAAATTATTAATCTTTAATGAAATACCCTTTCATATTTTTTTCAAAATCGAAAATAAATTTAATGTAAATCTTACCAGAAAGTACACTAATCCATTCACCTTTGCTTCTTGTCGTCTTTCTGTTCCTACACAAAAATATATCCCACTTTGAGTGACAGCTTGAAAAAACACTGCATCGAATGCCTAAAAATGAACACGTGAACCCAAATCAACTAAATTATTGAAATAAGTCACTCACCAATTTATGACCAGACAAAGGCTGAAGTTTTTCTATCGCACTTTCTTTATGAAAAAAACTTTTTCCAAAAATATAATATTTCAGCCTTCTAACAAACAAAAGAAGTAAAAATGCATAATATTTTAGTAGAAACCATTTGCCAGGCTGGCTATAAATTCCAAATATTTTTCGCGGTTCCTCTTGTTTACTTTGCTTTAAAAGATATACTGCAATAAACAGGAAACCAACAAATACACTTAAAATAAACATTGTTGTATGCAGCGTGGTAACATACAATGCTTGTAAAAAATATTATTCAAAAAAAATCTAACGGATTGCTTATCTTATCTTAAGCAAATATAAGTTGATAACTTGAATGAACTCTGTCAATATGTTTGTACAGGTTGATAATTAAAAATACTTAATGTAGATAAAATATATGTTTGAGTGCAAATAAGAGTAGTATAAGGTATAGTAACAAATTAAACAAATTGTTCAATTATTTAAATGGTAATTTTTTAATAAGAAATAAATTGAACCTATATCTATAACTTCCCGTCAAAATAACTCCGAAAATGTTGATAATTTAGATTTTTTTTTTTTTATAAAAGTTTAAACAAAATAATTAATCTCAATATTAATTTATTAAAAAATAATATCATTCCTATAATGTTCCATTACAAAATATTACAAAAGATGTCGATATTTTGCAAAAAAAAATGTTGTTAATGTTTAAACAAATTACTGGATTAATTTAAATTTTTATTTATTAACAAAATGCATATTTGTGATGTACGCAAGAAGGTACCCCAAATTAAAAAAAAAAAAACATCAAAATCGGTCAACAAGTTCCAGAGATATAACTTGCTCTATCAATTTGCTCGTGGATTTGTAGGTTCCCCCTCCACTGACTCACAGTCATCTTGTATCGAAGTCATTATTTGGAGCATTTCACATAGAAACTTAGCTCTTTATCTTCGAAATGGCACTTATTAGAAGTCTCAATTGTTATAAACAAAGTAACTGTGATTTTAAAAAAAAAGTGTCTAAGTGTGTCTACTTTTGCCCCAAATTAAGTTAGAGCAACTTTTTTTTTTAAATTTGTGTAAAAATACCAGCTTTACGAATATGGAAAAATAATCACTCTAAATATAATAGCAACAAATTTATTCTAATTGTTTATAAGATAAAAATGACAGTGTTTTTGTGATACGTTTTTGCAGTGGTAAAAAACAATTTTTTTGCAATAAAATAATTTCTTTCAATAAAAGAAGACTTTCTCTTTCATATGACACCCGCAGAATTATATCTTTGTAATTATTGCAAAAATAATGCCTCTGGGATAAACATTTACAATTTTGCAAAAACTATTGGATGAATCGGTCTGAAATTTTAATCACGTATTAAGGACTATAAAAGCCAACTGTTTATGCAATATCAAGTCGTAGGTTGACTTTTGCAAAACTTATTGCTTATTTAGTAATAATCGAATTTTGACAGTTTTTTGCTATTTCCCGAGCAACAAATTATCGTATCGGATTTTAAAAACCGCCATTTTAAATGTTTTTTTATTCCCTACAAGTTGGTTACTTTCACGTTATAATAAATATTATCGTTTTTTTCTGGTAGGCAAAAAAGTGATATGATGGTGTGTGGGTTTTGCACATATTATACTAAAATTCACCCAAATTTTAAGAAAAACTTTACAGATCCTTGGCTACTCAACAGTTGTTACAAATTCTGTCATCGCCGTTCTTGGTGGTGGAAATTCGAAATAATTGGAATTATTCAATTTTCGTGGCTGAAAACATACATGGGTCATGTATTTTCGAAACCGAGAGAGTTGCACTAACCAAATTTGGATAGGACATAGCTAACACAATGCGAATTATCGTCTTAATGTTAAAAATGTTGTTACCGTCGTTCTTGGTGATGAAAATTCGAAATATTTAGAATTATTCAATTATTCTTTCGTGGCTGAAAACATACATGGGTACTGTATTTTCGAAACTGAGAGAGTTGCAATAACAAAATTTGGAAAGGTTATAAGCTAATGCAATGTGAAACATCGCCTTAATGTTAAAAATGTTGTCACCGCCGTTCTTGGTGGTGAAAATTCGAAATATTTGGAATTATTCAATTTTTGTGGCTGAAAACATATGTACATGGGTTTGTATGGTATTTATGTAACCGAGAGACATAGCTAATACAATCAAATAAACATAAATAAAAAGAAACATATAAATATAGTTTAATATTAACATACACGAATAATAATAATAATATATGGGTATTTATAGTTAGTTCTTTTATTTATTTGTATTTTTATATGAATTCCATGTTCGTTTTATTTATGCGTGACTACGCTTGTAAAAAAGGAACTGATTTTTTTTTTGTAATCTGCCCTAAGATGTAAAACACAATTATCATTTGTAATATTTCTCCTTTTATCTATTCCATTTTATCTTAAGTAAGAATCGTATACGAATGCTAATTGTAAAAAAAAATTAATTATGCTAAATTTCAGTATTATTCGCCAGAAGAAAGGGCCCTAGCCGGCGGGGCCCAGCCAGGACAAAAGGAGGTCCCACAAAGCGCCTACACCGGCCGCATTTGCGGTCGGGGTAGACGACGAATGGGGCCCACCTACGAAGGCTGTCCAGGCCTACACGAGATGAGGCAGGATAAAGAGGGATAATCCCCCTCGATCCCAAATCATTGAGGCCAATTTCTAGCCATAGAATAATGGCGCGGCGCGAGTATTATCAATATACATTTAACCTCTTCATACAAACCGAGCACGAACCACCACTGCGGAGAATAGAAACAGAAATAATACAAAAGGTAGAACTTTATTTCAGTATTTCATTTAATCGGGGCTAATAGCATTGATAAATCAAAAGGCTACCTTTGAACGGACATGAGATTACATAGAAAGGTCCATAATGAATGAACGAGAGATCTAATAAATTAAAAATATATCGTCAGTTCCACATATTGACCCAGTGTATGAAGCCAGAAAGGGAAATAAATCAACTAACAGCTAACGAAGGGTAGAACAAAAATATGGAATATCACCTCAAAGGTGTACTGAAAAACAGTTAAAAATAAATATCTATATCCTAATGAAAACAAGCGGCTCCATACGGAGGACGCGATAACTGAAAGTAGGGCATGGACGCAGCTAGGGGGGCAGAGGGAGGCCACGCCCCCCAATATCAACAAAAATAAGTATATTATTTACTTGTTTAGATAACTGAGGCGTTTAATGTAAAATAGTCAGATTGAATTACTTTAGGCTGTTTGCTTTTGGCCGTTGGCCAAATAAACATAGAAAACGAGTTATAAGTACTTTAGAGAGAGAAAGCGATATATTTAGATATATTTTTAATCACTACGAGTTAATTTTCGTAAACCCCTTGTAGGTAACGCAAATAAACTGAAGGACGAGCTCGGTACAGCACTTGAAAGGAAAAGTAATATTAGGTTCACTTCGTCACTTCGCTGATCGTTTTGGTTTTATCCATATACTTCTAACCGGGAGTAAATCCCTTAAATAAATCCAGTAAATTGCTTAGTAAATCCCCTTACATCCCACTAATTCTCCTAGTAACTCTCCGTAAATCTACTCCCCTTATATATTTTTACTTACACTTAGCAGCATCTTCCGAGAGGTCTGCCTCATCATAATTAACTGTCTTACTATATTCCACTTTCCAAAATATGAAATCAAATTTTAGAATGATTGCTTCGAAGATATTAAATAAAATTCGTGCCCACAGGCGTTCAAGGGGCAATGACTTCTTCAGGAAACATTTTCGGACTATGTATATTAGAACCTCGTGTTGTTGACAGACTGATTATAGGATGTGATAAACATTTATCATACAAATTCTTGCAAAAATAATATCAAAGTAAAAACTAAACAAACTAAGGAAAACGAAAATGTAAAATAAAAATATATTTTACAGAAATAAACATTTTTATGAGTATTTATATTTGAGTAAAAGTAGGCTATGTCGAAAAATTAGAAACATTCCTTACTAAGTAGTCAGAGATTATTTACTGTTGTAGTCAAAGCATTCCTTCCCAACTCGGCAGAACGCTTCGTATCCTGCTTACGCATAATGTCGACTAAGGAAACCAGTTCAAGGACAAGATTTAAGAGCGTAATCAACGTCGTTGCTTTAGATTAGATGTCGTTGTTATTGCTGTTACTGATCTTGCTGTTGCTGCCACTTCTGTTGCCGTTGTAGTAGTTGTTGTTGTTGCCGTAGTAGTAGTGGTAGTATCAGCAGTACTAGTTGTTGTAGTTGCCGCTGCTATTGTTGTCGTTGTTATTGATGCTATTGATCTACAACAGCAACATCAACAGCAACAACTACAAAAACAACAACAACAACAACATCAGCAGCAGCTGCAGCAGGACAACGACATCAATAAAATGTACAACAACAGCAGCAGCAGCAACAGTAACAACTGAAGCAGACTTCTTTAATCTATGATCAGAGTATTCCTTACTAAGTAGTCAGAGATTCCTTACTGTTGTTGTCAAAGCATTCCTTTCCAACTCGGCAGAACGCTTCTTATCCTCCTTACACATACTGTCGACTAGGTATATGCAATTACCCCCTCGTAAGGATGGGTGTGAATTTAATTTGCATATATTTCTTTCTATTATCAAAATATTATTTTAAAATTTTTCCTCAAAGTATTCACAAATTTTTGCTTTTCATTATACGAGTAAAGCTTTACCTTATCCTCACTTTATCATCCTATTTTGGGATATTTTATTAAAAAATGCCATGCTAAATCGGTTCTTGGGTTGTGGATCCAAATTCAACACAATGTATATGGTACAGAACTTTTTTGTGGATCTATGTTATTTAGTATTACATAGTATGCATTTTTATCATAAATAATAATGAATTAAAAAATGTTGGAGTATTTTCAACATGTCAACAAGATGAATGGGATGCCATCTAATATTTCTGTAGACCCTATAATCTTTATCTTAAAGAATTTGTTTTAAGGCAAAATATGCATTTTATTTTTTGTGTATCCATTTACATTTTTACTAAAAATTAAATAAAACCATTAATTGTATTTACGCAAAATTATTCTTCTATTTTCTCTATAAAATTGATGGAAGAAAAGGAATAAACTCATTATCATTATTGGTTATTATTTTAATTGAGATAGGATACTCAGCTAGTTGAAGCATTGTGAATATTTAAATGAACACAAATGAAGTTATTACAATAAACAATTTGATGAATATTTTAATGAGAAAAATACTCTTCCATATTTTATAACATAATTTTAAAAACATGTTAAATCCAAATATTTCAGGTGAACGAGAAATTCGATACACCTCATTATAAAATTAACCTAAGGCATTATTTCAAGAAACATCTTGCAGTTTAAAAGTTTATCATTTTATAAAATACCAAACTTTCTTTATTACTTGTTTGAGAGTAAGAACATAAACTTTATAATTATATTTTGCTGTTTTTGTATGCCTCATTTCCAATAACAAAATAAAAAAATATGACAATACAAATTGCATGTTATCAGCAAAATTACCGTTAATTATATAAAATACTGTTTTATATTAACAGTTTGTATGGTATAGAATTTGTATAGAAACATATCTTTATGTTCCTATTAAAAGTTACAAGCATTTATCTATCCTAAGAAAAACAATATTCAAGTACCTACTCAAAAAAATTATTAAAATCTGTTTGAATTAGAAAATAATCGACTATACTATTTATTTCAGAAAATGTTTTAGCATCATCGGCGTGTACTTGCACCTATTAAAAATTTACTGATAGATTAGAAAAAGCAGTGGCCTCAAGTAGGAACCCTGAGGCACACCAGACGTAGTTTATAAGGAGCAGAATATAAACCATCTAATGATACAATTTGTGACCCATTCAATAAGTAGGAAGAAAATCAAATCAAATCATTTATTGATGTCTATACATTAAAATGTTTACACAAGTCAAAGAAAGAAAAACACGAAAGATACAACACATATATAGATAAGAAATAGAATAAGGCCCAATGTTGTGCCTCGGGAAGTCCATGAACTATTTTTGTTAGGTGTGAAGAACAAGAATTATAAAAAACATACTGAGTTCTGTTCGATAGATAAGACTCAATAAGGGACACGCTATTGTCATCAAAATTGTAAAATTTTAGTTTATTTAAGAGGACTCTGTGGGACACACAGTCAAATGCCTTAGTCAAATCGTAAAAATTTCCACTGACAACATTGTTTG
Organism: Anoplophora glabripennis; assembly: GCF_000390285.2. Lineage (NCBI taxonomy): Eukaryota > Metazoa > Arthropoda > Insecta > Coleoptera > Cerambycidae > Anoplophora > Anoplophora glabripennis. Next base: position 66,998 of record NW_019416322.1, on the reverse strand, counting down.
ATTCGAAATTGTTTAAAATAATCTTAATCAACTGGTTAATAACTAAAGTTGTTGACCTTTTGTTCCTAAAACCGCATTGACTAGAATGGAATAAATAAACCTTTGCCAGAACGGGAACAAAAGATATTGGTCGGTAGTTAGATACATCATCTTTTTCACCTTTCTTAGAAACAGGAATAACCTTGGATAACTTGAAAGCTGTAGGAAATATGTAGGAGCTAATACATTGATTAATTAATTTAAATAGTGGAATAATTATAATGTTTTAAGAGTTTCCAAGGTTGAAACATCCAAATCGTAAGCATCATTGCTTTTTTTTACTTTTAAGTTATTTAAAATAGTTTTTCCTTCATTAAAAGACAACTCTCTGTCATTAGCGTTTAATGAATTATTAGTAGATGTATTTATTTAGTTGTCAAGGCAATACTTATTGCGATAGGAATTGAAGGCTTCTCTGGACATGGGGGTTGGATGCTGACAATGCACGGTCTCATAAGAAATTTAATTTTTCTCTCATAATGACAAGCTCTTGAGTAAACCAGGCAGTATCACTAGGTTTGAAACTATGGTGCGTTTTAGTTTTCATTGGTCAGACCTCAACTGCATCGAGTAACACCTTAAGAAAAAGTTCAACCTTTATGTCTATATCAATACATGTATCACTAACAAAACTCCAATTGGTTTCCTCAACTTTATTATATAACAATCTTAAGTCCTGATCTGTAATAGGTCTGTAGTAATGAAGCGAAAAAAATTAAAATGAATACCGGCATGATCTGATAACTTTGTGTCTATTACGGTTGCCATAAAATTAGTATTAATGTTGGTAAAAATATTGTCAAAGCAGGAGTCTTTTCTTGTGTTCTGAAATACAACTTGTTTTAAACCGAAAGAAAGAAATGTATTGATGAGAAGAACTGTTTTTCTCCATTATATTAAATTTAACATTGAAATCGAGTGTCACTATAATAATTTTATTAAGATTGAGTCTTCTTAATGGCATAAGTATACATTAAAGTCACCCTTAGGAGACCTGTATATGGCTATCATAATACAACTATTATATTCAACACTCGCCATCTCAAACACCAACTTATTTCTATGTTATGTATGTACTGTCAAATAAAATTCTTATTATTAATAAAATAGTAGATTAAAACAGGTATTTGCTCACCAATATGTGTTGATTTTTGCGATTCCTCTAAAATATAAATGTTACGTTTACGTACCAACAAGCGTATCTGCAAACCACTACATACGCATAAAACAGCAATTAATTGCCCCTCTAATTTCAGTCATCCATCATCTTTCTTTCCACTACCCTCGAAACTTTTATAATCCAAAGCATCACATGAGTCGAGATTAGACTCTGGCACGTTAAAGCTATTATTTGTCCTTATTATTCTTACATTCCCGTTCGAGTTCAGATGATTAATGGAATGTTATTATTAATGTGTAATGGATGGCCTATCTGTATGCAATATAATTCTTGTTTTAAATTTCGTTCATCACATACGTTGTCATAATTCTTTTATATCGCATTTTTTTGGGAAAGCCAGATTTCCAGACAAAAAAAGTACCTGTTTCTTACAATAGCCCAACTCATATTGGCAACGAAAGGAAACGAATAAATTAAAAAAAACGCCACCGAACGTGTCTGTTAACCTTCACTATCGTTAACTTCCTGAACGACACATCAAAGAAAGGTTCAGTCAAAGGTTTATTAGAAAGTAATAACACGAACGAAACTAATCTGTTAAAATGTGAACAAAAAAGGAAATTTTGTACTCTTTCGTTCTTTGTGTACTGTTCTGTTCAGGAAATAACCGAACTTTATTTTTTTAAACTTTAATGTAAATACATGAGGCAAGAATTCAAAATGTACAATTCCATTAAAAATTGCAATCACGTCTACACTACTACACCTAGTTTAGAACTACGTGTAAATAAAGGACCATGCACACAGTTAATGTCATTTTAACGGAAAACCGTATGGCTCTTTTCTCTCTATCTCTCACTCTCTGAGAGAAACAAAACAGTATTCGGTCATTCCCGTTTATATCAGGTGCGAGGACAGTCGGCATATCCAAGTTCAAAGGCATGCCGCAACAGAACAGCGGTGGCTAACCTCCATTGCACCTAGGAAACGTTCGGAAAATGATGAAATTTTATTTAAATTTAAACTTAATTCTACTCAAATTTTGTTCTTATTTTATTAATTTTGGATTAATTTAATATGTCTAGCAGTGATTCGCCGCTGAAGTAGCTGAGTAAGTAAAAAGAGTGGAAACATACCGTATTTCTGTACATCCCTATTTTAATTATTCTAAATCTACTGTACATACACTGTAAAAAAAATTCACTCAAATTTCACTCAATTGTACTCAATAATGTATCGTTTTCTGTCCACATCCGATTGAGTGAAATTTTCTCTCTATTCACGTCGCGGGGCCTCCTGTCTTGGCTGAGACCCGCCAGCTGAGACCCGCCGCCGCCGGCTAATGCCTGTTCTCCTGGCGATCACGCTTTTCTGGACCATCTAACGGACCCATATCAACTGTGGTCGAGATTACAGAAGCAATATGTAAGTGGTGCCATCTTCAAAGCGCCAATCAAATTACTCGAAACTAATACATTTAAACTTACTCAGTAATGAGGACAGTTACTCTGATTTAGGTACAAGTGCACCAAATACGCGTTTATGTGAAGAATTTATTTAAGGAGTACCTATATTTGAGTGAAAGTACTCAGTTTCAGTTTAAATATAATCACAAATGAGTATAATAATAATCAAAGTGACCAATAATGAGTGAAAATGTACTCAATAATTTCACTCAATCGATTCACTCAGAACCTTTATTGCTTTCTCTCACACCGATTTTTTTTACAGTGTAGTGACAGTAGTATAGTTGAGCTAAACTAAACTAGGAGTCACAAATTAAATACATACACTGCTTTAAAAATTGCAAAACATAATATAAAAACTTGAAACGATTTAAAAATATATACTTTGTATCAATTAGATTAGTATTTTTATTTATTGTTCAAGTTCTTTTTTTAAAACAGCAAAAATAAATATTTTAAAATAAAAATTAGTTTTATTTACAATTCATAACGAACTAATATTAGTTAATATTTAATAAATCAACATCAATCATTTTTATTTGTTTTTAGAAACGGTAGAATGTTTTCATTGAAGTTCGTCGCTTCGACCACAGTGATAACAAAAAAATTTAATAGGAATGTAGCATAACCAGCGCCCTCTATGAAATATCCAAAAAATATTTCGCACCGTTTGGAAATTTTCGTAAAAATTCTATTTAAAAAACTTTTATTTGTCCCTCTGTATCTCGAAAACAAGAGGAGATAGACATATAGTTCATAAGACAAAAAAATCTCAATTTTTGTCGTACTAGCACCCCCTGAAACACCCTGTATATTATATCCATCCATATTGTAGTTTTAATAATAAAACATTATTTGTTCGTGTTTGTTTGTTTGCTTATTTATTTATTTATTTTGATTACATTTATTATTATTTATTTATCGTTGAAATAATTATAATAACTTAGATATAGAAATATCATCCTTCAAACAATAAATTTATTTTTTAATAAAACCCCTGAAAATATCTGTACAAACAGGCATCGGCATACAATAACTAATTACCTACCTACCTTAATAGTTTGCTGAAACAGTACCTGCTGCTGGTTACGTTTCAATTATTAATGTGAGCTAAAGTTTTGTAAGAACAATATGTAATTAGGTACACACAGGGAGAGGCCTAAATTTCATTTTGGAATCACAAACATAGGATGGAAAATTACACTCAACGGAATGGAAAACAAACATGAAGGGGGTGGAAAAGGGCACAATCAAATTTAATTGGGGCAATGACGCTTACTTTCTAAATGAAAGAATGAAATTGCAGACAAACAAATTCCTGGATGAATTTAAAATGTCCAAAATCCTCTGGCGGAAAATTTATTGTAAGTAACTAAACACGACAGTCGGAAAATTATTTCCCGCCACGGATTATAATACCTCTGAATTGTGATAATAAGAATATTAATTAAAATGTACCTATTATGTTGCCGTTTTATATGAAATGTCCGAGGGGAACAAGATTTATTAAACTGATGTATGCGAATGTAACATCCCAAGTAATATACAGGGTACAACTTTTAATGCTGGTCCGTGTTATTTACTTATACCTCACAAAGACGCTTCATCAAATACTACTTTAAACTTTATTATTGAAACAAGTTTCATTTCCAGTAAAACCATACTTCAAAAAGTCACAGACATCTTCTCATAAACAGATAAGCTTGTCAACATGTAATAAATGTATCTACGACGTATTCAGCCATTCTTGTTTCGCTGAATCAACCCCGGCCGTCTGTATTTTTCCAGTCTACTATCCTGTTGATATATTACACCAGGTGTAAAGCCAACTTACATATTCCAATCGCGAAAACAATGATCAAGCAAGAGTTGCTGCAAAACTATTGGTCAAAGAGAATTGGACGGCTATTTCCATCTATAGGAGAATTGTCTATGTCTGTACATATGTAAACGTAAACATATGTAAAGTCTACAGAATCAGAGTATGCTACCAGAAAAACAATTAACCATCAATTTAAAAAGATATAGCTGAAAATTCGATCTTTTAAGAAAAAAACACTATTTTTGCACTAAATAATATAGAAACAATTAGAAACATTTCGACGGTAGTTATTCATTTGTTTAATGTTTTAATTATCTGTTTTCTCTAAACAATAACGCAGACGTGATTCATTCATACATTCTCCCGAAGTATCCTAACCTAAAATTGTAAAAAACGCGTTTTTCGCTGTATTTGAGGTTATATTACCTCACAAGGTCATTTTTCTCAACAGAACTAGTTACGGAATTTGAAAGTACCACTCTTCTCAAAATCATTTGATATATCTCTTTTCTTTTATGAGAAATCATTTACTGAAATTGACTAGTTGGACTTATCGTCGATGTTTGGAAATTGAATAGCAGAAGAAGAAGAGAAAAATCAAATAACAATCACCAAGTCCCCATTGGTGCTTCAGGCGAATTTGAAGTTAGAATTACAAAATTCAAAATGGCGGATCCAATATGTCGGAGGCAATAAAGAAAGAAAAGTAATTTTTGAATGTCGACAAATACTAATCAATTTCGACAAACGATTTGTAGGAGAGGAAAAAGATATTTGAGCGATTCTTCAATATGGATTTTGAAGGGGAATAGTACTTTCAGACAAAGGCGTCGCCAGCCAATGGGCTAGGGAGAGGCAAGATAAGAGAGAAGATGGAAGAAATATAAATTATAGCTAGAAATACATAGGTGCAGTGAAATAATTTTTTTAGAAATATTTTTAATAAAATCTTTTTAATTCAAGAAAAACATAAAAAAATATAAATAACTTAAAAAATTAAGAGATTCGGCGAAAATTAGGTAAAATATAACTTTCTCGGATTTTTTGAAAATTTGTCGACCACTTTATTAATAAAATATTCACGGTTGTCAAAAATAAGCTTTCTGTGTATACTTATCATTTCTAGGCCAATAATAGGTAAATAAAGTAGTGTACTAATTTTTAAAATTAAATAAAATATTTTATTAAAAATTTCCAATCTAATATTTTCTTAGATTAAGAAAAAAAATTTTTTTTTTCGAATTTATAGCTGCCCTCCTTGGCGAGGCCCTTGCTTTCAGATATAGTCTTTCCGAAGTCAGTTGAACATGTATAAAAACGCCTAGCAATAAAATTTAATGAGTTTTATAGGCGTCCCTAAAAAAGTTTTCTGCTAAAGGAAAAAGTTATAATGTATAGAACATTTCTATTATATGTTCATTTGATTTTAATTATTTATGCCCTCAAGCAATTTTATTACATTGATGGTAAATTTCGTTCTGTTCCGTTTCAAAAGGTCTTCAAAATGCCATGTTGTAATAATATTAGTAAACAAAATATCCCTCTTATTTCTAACTTTTCTCAATTGTAATATGCATGATTAATAGAAGGCAATTATAATAAATTAAAATTACCTAAGGGACACCAAATTCCGCATTGCTGCACTGCACTGCCATATGTTGATAACTAAATTTATGGCTAGGTCGCCCATTGTGGCTGTTTGTGCCGCGTTTGCGCGCGCTCCTTCTTCAGCTGGGCGACCAGTGGTTGAATAAATATAGGAACAAGTTTTTCAAATATTTCAATGCCGAGTTGCTGCGTCAGCGACCGAACCTGATACATACTGCCGACCTCTTGGTTTTTCAATTGAGATCGGACAGACTATACCAACATAGCGAAAACAGTGTTTTAGATTAAAATATCTCTAAAATCTGACGCGATGAAGCAAATTTTGTTTCATTTTTCTAAAACTTACTACTTGAAATTTCGAAATTTTGAAGATGCTTTTATGATATGAATGAATATTGCAATTTAACCGCGTCTTGTGGTTATAAATCCAGAAAACTAAATATGATATAATGTATATTATTGGTTTCTTAATTAAAATTTTTATTCTAGAATGTGCGAGATTACTAAAAGACATGAACTACTCTCTATTTGCAATATTTCTAATGTACCTACTTCATGTATGTGCTAAAATTACAAGGTATTTTTTTCGGGTTTTCAGCCATAACTTTTTAAATTGCGTTAAATTATTTTTCTGATGACATTTGCTGACTCCGCAGGACTTTTTACATAATCCACATTTTGTCCCATTAAATAAGGAATAGGTAAATTGTAATAAATATTATGGATCTGTACAGGGTTTCCCACCGAAAATAATCACTGGAATATTTTTTTTATTTTTCACTAGGAAAAAAGTTTTCTTTGAAAGCTGTAGGTATAGTTCTTTTAGGGTGTAAAAAACCCATTACTAGAAAAATAATGGAATATGATGTAAATTACATAGTTTTAAATGGAATATCCTATATATTTTATTAATTGCTGAAATTTGTTAATTTTTCTGTTTTTTTTTAATGGAACTAAGTATTAGATTCATATCGAACTATGGATATTCTAATCAATCTAAAACTCAAATATTGGCATTACTATTATCAAGTTGAAATTAAATTGTAACAAAAATAAATTGGTAACATTAAACATATATTTTAAAAATGATTCTTTTAATTTTTGTTCGAAATATTTTTCTTCTCTTCTAACAAGCTAGTGAGCAAAGATTCACCCACGGCCTTCAAGTACATAGCCTGAGAAAAAATTATGGGGTTACAGTCATAAATGGAAATAGAAAATTATTGTTTATACTTATTCGAATTGAACTGGTGTCAGTTTGTTTTATTACAATTTATGGCGATAATATATGGTGGAAAATCCTGTACCTAATTTGAAATATTAACTTACTTTTTTAACTAATATATTTCAATACCGAGGTAGTTATTAAGAAAATCTCATCCCTCGAGGGAAATCTTCCAGGTATTATATAGCGATGGTGCTTTTTTAATTCGTTTTGCGCAATTCGGTTCATTTCATCCGCTATATTATCCCCGAGATGAAACGTACTGGAATTATTTCATCCATCACATAAAACTCATATTAAAAGTATTAACAGAAAGAGCGACATATATTTTTGAGATTTTATTCCCTCTGGATAATTGACAATCATGATAATATAGTAATTTAGAGTTGTCGAGCCCGACTGCCTTGGAATTTAGATTAAAGGAAATGCTAGTAAAGCGACTGCATACCCTGATGTATTGAAACAGATTCAAAGCAATGCTCCAGATTTGAAATATTATCCGACATTTCCTGTTAAAAGCCAAAACTACGGTCGCAATTCGCCAATCGATAGAAACCCAAATTAGCAAGTCAATTAAGACTAAAACTACCCTGGCCCAGATATGCCAATAATTTATTAGAGGTGTACTGTGCATATATAGGAAAACGAATATGTACTTATCTGTTTTTACTTTATTCTAAAAGCATAAAGCTAAACAAATTCTTGTTGTTTTAACTTCACCTTTGACAAAGACTAAGGGTAACACCAAGGGCGTCGCCATGGGGGGCAGGGGAGGGCAGATGCCCCCACCCCCCTAGAAGTTCGAAAAAAGTACAAAAATTTTCTTAAACCAAGAAAATATTGTAAATTTTACTAAAATATTTTATTTAGTTAAACTTTCATTTTGAAAATTAAAACACTATTTAAAAAACAATGGTTGTAAATTAGTATAAATAGTTATTTGTTTGAGAAAAAATTTTCAAAATATTAAGTTTTATTTTAAGAAATACCTAATATGCTTCCATATTTTAAAAATTTTGCTCTTGAATTTTAAATAAAAAAGAATAATAAATTATCTATCGGAATCGGAATAAAAGTTTAACAGTGCAACTAACTATACAGGGTGTTTTTTAAGTAGAGATTAAATTAATTATTTTGTTATTATTTTAAGTAATGTAATGAGTATCGTAAAAATGCACTTAATCAAATAAATCAATTTTGTTGTTAATCGATTTGGAATACAAAGTGTATAGAAACAAAAAGTGAAGATAATACAATGGCACATATGCTGACATATTTTATTTATAATATTATACAAGGTGATACATTTTGCTTTTGGCAAATAATGATCGATGACCCACGCCTCCGCCACTGGTCAGTTTCTAAAGCTGGTAATTTTTTGTTTCATACCTACTGTCATATGCACACATTACATTACATTTTTGACCACAGAATACGCCCCTGGATTTTTGACCTCTACATAAGAAACACCCTGTATGTATAACGCACCAATTTTGAAGACCTCTGTATTTTCTAGGGGAAGCAAAACGTTTTTAATTTTGTAGGTTTACCCGTAGATTTACGAAATTGATATATTTACAATTATAAGGTTCTATTAAATGTATTTCTACAAAACCTTAAATCATTGTACCTACTTGTATTGTTTACGAACCACCTGACACCGAAACGAAACCAACAACAAACGAAAAAAATACCTATTTCATCTCGAATAGCCACCATAATGTTACTCACATACGGGGTCTGTTCAGAAAATAACGAATTTTATGTCGTTCCAGAAAATCGCACATTTCACTTCAATGTCCCAATTTGATCACTACGGATTTTTATTTATTTGAAACTTAAAGTTTATGTTTATGGAAATGCTAATTTCAGAAATAATGTTGAGTTACTGAAAATCAAAATTAGTAAATATTGCCAATCTTTCCTGGAGTAGGTATAAAGATTTTTTCTCAGCTGGAGAAGCCTCGGTTCATAATTTTTGGTTCCAAGTCGTAAGAATTAAATTAATCAGGCCTAAAGCCAATTTGATCATAGTTATTTGACCAGTTTCAAGACTATTCTACTAAATTCCGATTCGTACCCATACGACAACTTGAACATGGATTTTTCAAAGAATTAATTGTTATGCCATCCTGTATGCCGTGTATGCCCAATTCCAAAATTAACATTATGAGAAGAGCGAGCCTTTTCTAACTACATATTTATTAGTGACATTTATTTATATGATTTATTTTTCAGGATTACAGTGATAAAGGGTTTGACAGGTGGTAAGGAAAATATAGCTATTAGATAACGTAATAAAGGTAATGTAATAGAAAGAGATTGGTTGGTTGCTAGGTTACCAAGACACATTGCTCTAATGCCTTGTTATAATGGCCATAATATGGCATTATCGCCTTTATCGCCACAGGTCCTGTCGGACTTGTGTCCGTGATTCTGAAAAAGTGTTTCAAATATAAAATAATATACGGAATGCTTCATATTAAAAAAATGTTATTTAGATAAATATGTCGTCAATTCGACTTTCAATTTTATTTTCCTTCAGGATTCGTATATTATACAGGGCGTTTGTAAATAATTGCGAAATATTTTAGGGGGTGGTTGCCGAAGTTATTTTGTGAAAAAGAGTTCGTATACTTAAACGCAGGTCGAAATATGCTTTGTTTCAGAGATATAGAATGTTTAAATTTTAATTTTTTATTTATTTTTATTAATTTTTTCAGTTTTAAATATATTGACTTGAAATTTGAAAAACGCTTTGGAGGGATAAATGTGCATTGTTTGGAGTGATCCGAATATTTCTACTTTTACCAGTGGCGTTCGTGCGAGGATGCCACAAACTTTTTTAATAAAAAAAATGGTACGCCAGACTTTTTCCCGTTTTGATATTTTTTTAGAAATCCGCCTTCAATTCTGAATGAAATTGGTCGCGTCAATTTTTTTCCAAGGATGCTCTGTTTTTGAATAAAACATATTTTATTGTAGGCCTTGTAAATCTTTTATTTAAAGGTCCCTTTTAATAAAGTATTATGATCAATGTAAAAATGTAATTCAACATTGAAAATAAATAAATTGATATGAATGTGAGTATTAACCAGGAGGAATATTAGCTTTACCATAGCAGTAAACTTTAGTAAAACAGTTGAAAGATTTATATTTTTTCTATTTAAATCATTTTAAATACTTTGAATCTAGTTTCCTCGATCTTTTACAAATTTAAGTATTATTGGAAGGTTCAATTAATACTCTTAACTAAATAAGAAGTAATTTTATTAAGAATATAACATTTTACCTCCTATTCCCTTTGATTTTGCACAGACTGAGTAGCAGCATCTAAAATGATGCGTTCGCAATAGGGACTTTTTAATTTTAGATCAGACCACAAAGTGTTATGTGGATCAGGTACAATTTTAACACGACAATCATGGATGGTTCCAGAATAGTTAGATCGTTTAATGTTAGTGTTGGAAAAAATAGTAGATTACTTAAAAAAGATCAAATTCGTCGAATAAATGATATTTATCTGCAAATTACCACCAGTTTAATATTCTATAAAGCATGACTTTATTTTTCAGAAATTTGAACTGCAGCAACATCATCCTCCGAATCCATGTTAACACTGAGCGCAGTTAAAACGCTATTGAAAACAGTTCTTATTATTCCAGACGCTAACGCTTTGCGGAAGCTACAATTGATGCGACGCAAAACGCTCTTACTCTGAATGCTAACATTAATTGGATCGTTTTATTTTGGAAATGAAGTTCTACGCTTCCACTCTGAATAGGCCTTCTTATTTTAAATAGTGCAGTATTTCCAGAAGTAACGCCAAACGAACTGTACCCTCGTTAGAGCTATGTTGTCATTCTTGGTAAAGTCGTGTTTGATCCGAAATTAAATTAAGCCGCAATCGCGAAAGTTTATTTTAGACAAAGTCACTGTAAGAGTTGACTGCACAATTTTTACAAGCTTTTATTTAACTTGCCTTGTTAGAATTGGCCAAAACTTACAACTGAATCTTAAAACAGTTATCCCCAACCAATTGAGCGGATATGTTGCGTACACGTTTAGTTTGGATGACAATGCATGGTTAGCTAAGTGACGTCATTCTAAATCCAATATGGCGGACTCCCAAAGATGGCGGACCAGTTGTTTTTTATGCAACCCCATGATATGGGTATCAAATGAAAAGTTTTGCTGAGAAGAATACAAAAATAAAATGATGTCACTAAAAGCTTGTTTTGAAAAAAATTGTTTTTAAAAACCTTCTGAAATTTCGAGAAAAAATGAAAAATATATGAAAAACGGCCGCGCTAAAGCGCGGGGGGATTTTTAAAGGTTAAGTTCCAAGCATCAGTTTGTTTATAGATTTTATTATCAAAAATTAAAAATTTTCGACCAACACAAATTTTAAGAAAACTAAAAATACGATTTTCAATTTCATCTGCAATTTTCATCTTATAATTTTTACTATTATCATTGTTACCCGGGAACCAAATCTCGGCTACTAGATGTTAATATTTGAAATTTTATTCTACAGTTTAAACAAATATTACTCCAAACGAAAAAATATAGCTATATATCATTTTATTAAAAAATAGTTCATATAAAATAATAATTAAAACAACATATCACAACCGGTATAGCTACCGTTTTCTAAACAGTATTTTAGGACCGAACGCCAATAGGGATCTACACAGAGAAGATTAGGATTCCCTATAATAACCAATAAAGTTTTGGGCCTAGATATAGCAACATTAAGTCTTCTTGGACTAGTTACGAAACCTAAGCTATGTTGTACATCAACTGAAACGTACTCTTGGCACGACCTCACTGTTGAAAGGAGTATAACATCAAATTCTTGACCCTGAAATTCTTCCACTGTACCAATTTTAGGAATATCAAATTCCGCTTCTATTAACAGTGCACGTATTTCTTTCACCTGAAAAAAATATCAATAAATCTGACAAACTCCATGTATTGTTTGAACAACTTTTCTGTTTTTGGTATTTTTTCAGGAGAGACAAAAAGTTCTTAAAATGTTTTAGATGTGAAGAAAAATTAAACATCAAAAAACCAGTATCTTGATATCTTGATTTCTTTATAATATAAAATAATAAGTTAATAAAACCGCACTTTCCTCCAGAATTAATTAAAGAGTCATCTTATGTCAGTCGGGTATTGAACGAAGATTATAAAAGAGAAGAATGAGTGATCTCGTACACCAGTGTTTCATTGTTAGAGAAAAAAACGATCTTATTGTTTGTATGTATTAGTAAGTATGCTGTTACCTGTTTTATATATGGAGTTATTATTCCTACTTGACTGGACTTAACTCCTAAACGATACAATTCATTAACATAATAAAATAATTGTGCTGCTTCATGAGGATTGTACCAAGATGGTGAATCGGAACTTTGATAATTCTCTCCAATCACTCCATGAAAAACCAGACGAGGCGTTTCATTTAAATTTGTTTTTGGTAAAATCTCACTAAGACTTTCAACAAATACTGCTTCGTCGCTATTTTTGTCGTCAATCTACAATCATTCCAAGGGTAGCTAACTTATGCTCCATTTAAATGTAAATCAGCAATGTACTTACGGTTGGTATTAATTCATCGTTATAAAATAACGAACTTGTCAGTTTTAAAATTTGCGGAAGTGAACGGTAATTACACAACAGTTTTGTTACAAGTCGTGGATCATATCCGCTGGTGTTTGGGAATCCTTGGGGGTCAATTACATATGGAAACCTGTTGATTAATCGTTCCAGATACGACTCACTTAAACCACACTCGGCAGCAATTTTACAAAGAACCACTGGTCCTAATTGCATAGGGTCACCTATTAATAACAAAAAAACAAGGAGCATTATTGACCACAATTCTTGGTTCTATTATAACTATTTTAAGTACTAAAATCACAAGGAATTATTAACCTGCTAAAATAACCTGTCCTGACAACTTGTCCAAGAAGATGAGTGGCGTCAAAACTTCTGGTTCACTAGCTTGACCTGCCTCATCCACAATTATGTGAGAAAAGTGCCCTTTAGGGAAACCCATAAGGTAAAGCTGTCCTGATAATGAGCAGGTGGTGACAGTAATGCGATGTCGACCCAAAGAGGCACGACTACATTCTGTAAATATGTTACTTTAACTTCGTAAGTAATCAAAAACAACATAGATGCATCTATTTTAGCAAAAAGGTAATGTTGACATCTATTAAATGCAATAAAGTGAAATGAATCTCAATATACAATAAACTTTAAGCAACGGACAACCACGATTTTTCTTATTTTTCTCATAAAATTCTAGGACGTAAAAGTATGAACAGTTTGGATATAATAAAGTAAAAAAGGACTGATACTTTTGTTATAAATGGTTGTAGTAACTGAAAACAATTCAACATTAGATCATTGTAAGCAGCAGAGTCTTTCTTAATAGGGGGTTGTTATTAGTAGACTGAAATTCATATATTTTATATTTGAAACCAAACTTATTAGTGTAACCATGGCACAATATATAATAAATAGGACATTACAAGTGGTGTAATAATAACCAAACAAATAATTTACATAAAATTCTTAATAAAATCTCTTACTTACCATACTGAATACCAGAACGTGATATTTCGTTATCGGCTGTGCCGTCTCGTGCCAAATTACCAGTGGCACAGTACGGAACAAGATTGACAGGTATATTATCACTTGCTGCATAATTATAAGATACAAGTCTAACCAAGTCGCCAGGTTTTAAAACACCTGAATCTATCAACCGTAAAGCAATTAGATCGGAAGCACTATTTGAAGGAGCAGTAATCAACAATCTGGAGTGAGGAATTAGTCTTACTATTTGCAGTACCATTTCAATAATAGTTACAGTTTTACCAGTTCCTGGAGGTCCAAAAATTATGTAAGGCAGAGGTCTTGCTTTCCCCTGTAAAACATTTTTTACGGCATCTTTTTGTTTTGTATTTAATTTTGTATTATACCACTCCAATTTTAGTTTATACTCTTCGATGGAAGTATCACTCAAACTTTTATTAATATTATTTATTTCTTTAAGTTTCTTCAGCACTTCTAACTGACTCAGTTTTTTATTTGAAGTTGGCGAAGTTAAATTTAAACCATCATGTTGTATAAGATCAGCATCAGAAAAATGTAACTGTACATCTTTTTCATGAACTCTTGATGGAAATAAGATTTCCTTGCCCAACGTTCGAGGTGCTAGGAATACAACATGATGAAACCGCCTGTAAGTTGACCTACTTGGTACAATTTTTATCGAATAATCCTCTCCATTATATTTATCATGAAATATTTGAGAAAACTTTAGAAAAACGTGTTTGGCACCGACTTTGTGTACACAGCCTTCAAAATCCATACCATTTTTATTTGAAGGATCTGACGCAATAACCTTATCTCCTAAAACTATGGAAGGTCTACGTTCACTTAAATTTTCAATCTCCAATAATAAAAAATCTTCGTAGGGAATAAAGCACGCCTTATCTTGATCATAGTTTCGGATCATTATTAAATTCGTAATTTCTTCTAAATACAGTAAATTGTGAAATTTTTCCTCAAAATTAAAAAATGTTAAATTTGAGAAAAGTGACGGTGTTGCTAATCTTAATTCTTGCGTTAATAACATTACTTCTTTGGGGTCATACTTGAATACAGCATCACTGACTTTCTTTGGTACCGTATATGACGGTAACTTATGGGAAATGAAACGAGGGGGTGCAATAGCCCTCCTCCCCCTTATTAATTCATTATTGGATGATGGGACACAAGGTGCTTTAGATGCCGTTTTCAAATAATTTGTAGGTTGCTCGAAGTGAACAGAAACATTCATTTTTATCCATCTACCTATATTGAAATTTGTGAAATAAAATAGCAGTAAACTACTGCTACTACCTACATTTTTTGGTGTACATTCACAAGCAATGTTATATGTAGTATTGCTTAATATGTCTACATTTGACTCAAATTTATTTAAAACCTTACACTGATTGTTAGTGTCTAAAAACTCTACATTTATCAGTGTCATATTTTCTTTACATTCATTTGATACTGAAATTTCAAATGTTGCAGATTTATTAAGTTTGTCAAAATTAAGAATAGCTGTATTAATTTGTAGACCGGAGTATTCGTCTAAATATTCTGGTAAGCTGTTTAAATTATCGAATTGGACCAGTTCTTTGCTGTTATTCTCTGGTATCACTTTCAGAGCTCTCCAACAACACATACCTTGATCGCTTTCTATAACCTCAATAATAACTTTATCACCGACCATTGGCATGTAACCACATGATAAACTGTATTTATTAAAAAATACATTCTTTTTCACAACGCCTGTATGTTCAGCTACATCCCAAGCAGTTACAGTGCCTGTTTCAATATGGGCTCTAACAGGCAAAATTTTATTAATTTCTATTATTTGCCCCGATAAATCAATCGCTCTTTCATTTATTGAACACTTAACATCCAATTCTATCCAGTCGCCGACCACTGGTAAGAAATCTGTTGATACATCATTTAAGTCAATATTTATATCGCCAGGAGACACAGTTAGTGTTCGGTTTATTTGTTTTTCTACTTTACAGATAATAACTCTTGTATTCCATAATGTGTTACCAGTTTCTACTACATCCCAATCATTGTCAAATAACTTTACGTTAATAATATTTTCAGTTCCATTGGACATTAAGATATTATATGAAACCTTTGATCCAATACTAATATTAATGTTTTCAGAACTAAATGTATATATGTCATCTATAAAATATTTATTTTCTTCACGTTTTGTTATTGTTCCAACTTTATTACAATAATTGTTAGGTAAGTTATCCGCCTCTTTGGGTGTTGTTTCATTTACATCAGTAACATTTTCTTCTAAAATGCTACATGCATCTTCTAATGATAAATCTTTTCCTTCCTTGAAATTGTTAGATTTCCAAAAATATGAAAAGTAGGTCCACATACTTCCACATATACTTCCCACAGTTATAAATAAGACCACAGGAAACTTATTGTTAGTTAAAAATGACATCTATGTATCGAAGTATTTAAAAAGTCTCAAGCATATTTTTTCCTTTTTTTTAGGAAACTGATATGTTCTTAAAAAATAAACGATATCAATACAGCTGCTAAAATATAAAATTATATTTCTCAAAGAACAATAATACATATAAACAAACCCATTTTGTACGCTGCACATATAATATAAAAAAATTAGGTTAAGTTTGTTTAAACTTCAAAGCATAGGCTACCCCGAATTGGCAGGCTGCTCACTCTCTTACTTTTAACAAGTCTGCACTTTAGTACGATAACGCGTCGTAATGTGCGCTGATTGTAATAATATAGATTTTAATGATTATCTTGTAGATATTATAACTATTTAATGTCTCCTTAATCATTTGTAGATAAATCTTAAATAACAACGGCGTTTATTGTAAACTGTTTTTATTTGTAACGATGCATTCACTTAAATTCACAACATATTTTATTATTAATGTTTAGAATGTCCACTAAACTCTCTAGTCGCCTTAGACTTCATCTTAAAGAACATCTCCGTTTTCATCTTTATCACCAACAGTGCTATTTTGTAAAAATATGAAAGCGGGGATATAAGTTTAGCTCTTTATTCAAAACCCAGTTTAAGAACTTTAAATTATCGATCATTTTTTTTTTTTTGAAACATAATTGCTCCAAATTTTTTTTTTTCTAAACAGAAATCCCATCTATCGAAGACAATAGATGACAGAAAAAGATCTTATTTTTCTATGTTCTATCAGTTTGTAAATTAGTAGCAAATTTTCAAAAATACCCTATTAAATTTGTATATATAAATTGAAACACATTTCAGGGGTGCTTATATCTATTTATTAAGTAAAAAATATTTTTTAGTTTCTGGCAATCCTTTCATTCACTTATTTAATTTTAAAGATCAGTACTTTTAAAATAATGTACAAATAATAATTAAATAAAAATTAATGTGATAATTTGCAGTCTCTTATTCGAGATATTATTGAGTATTCTTAAATATCAAAACTATTTCTAAATTAAATTTTGAATGTTATAATATAAAGCTGCTTATTACCAGGTGATTTGAAATGTCTTAAAATTTATTAAGAAATTAAGATTAAAAGATTTAAAACACAGGCTGTTCCGCATTTTAATCACGGAATACCCGGAATTCATAGTAAAAATAATGGTACTAGTTTATACAGAAAGTAATTTTCAAAACCCCGTTTTTGAGATACGGGATACAAAAAATGATAATCTCCAAATATTTTCTAAACAAACAAAAATATTGATAAGAAATTTTGTGTATGAATAAAATGGGCTTGAAAATTTTCATTTGACTTTTTTTATGTCATTTCTATACCACTGATTTGAGTTAGTGATGGGTCGGTATTTGTAAAAGCTTATTTTATTGGAAGGGGATTTCGCATTACTACCACAAGAAGTAAAGTTACTCTGGAAAATAAAACTGCACAACTGCGGAACCACAGCTGAGGAAAATTTGGTTTTAATATCTTCAATTGTTCAGAGATATTTAGGGATTTCTTATGAAAACTTTAACAAAATGAATTTCTGGTGTACACCATTAGTATCACGGTCCTACGGACCGTGCATTAATATCTCTTGAACTAGAAAACCATTAGTATCACGGTCCTACGGACCGTGCATTAGTACGTCTTGAACTAGAAGATTTACAGGGTTGGTTAAATTACGAGAAAGTTACATATTTTCATGCCATTTCGGATTATGAAAAGAAATTGGAGATAAGAGCCCTTTTCTTTTACTCATGATTTCGGAATCATAACGTGTTACGATCCGATGGAAACCAATCACATTGCTAGATTTAGGATCGTAACGCGTTATGATTCAGAAATCATGAGTAAAAGAAAACAGCTAAGTTGTACTGTTCCCAAAATAAGCTGAATAAACTGAAAACTTGGTTTTTCTTATTTCTTTCATATCTTTTTTATTATTGAATAATGAAACCTAATGAAAATTTGTATGTAGATCTCCTAGATCCTTATGTTTTCATAACCAACTTTTAATTTTCTTATGGACGTCAAATTGGATTTTTGTACCATTAATGAGGCACATTAAATATCGAATTCAATGATGTATAATACTTGGTGAAGGGATTTTATTAAGGGATAAAAAAGGTCAATTTTATGATATATTTAATTCGATCACAGTAGCTATGAAAAAACAAGTGAAAATTTTGACATTTCTATTTAAAAGCAAACAATTTAACATTTTACTGCTGTGAATAAGTGCTCAATTGTATTTATTTGTTTGTAATGACAAATGTATACAATGTTTACTTTGCAATATAACAGACATTCGGTGGCTGCGTCACATTATGAAGAGATGCATCCTGAGAGAAGGCAATGGAATAGGAATTTTTTCCAATGTTTATACAGGCGATTACAAGAATATGGTACTTTAAAAAATGTAAGAAATCGTGTTGGTACATTAACATAAACCCAGAAATATCCAAAAGACAAGAGGCATTAGAATATAATTTATCTGTCAGGCATTCAAAAACGTTTTACAAAGCATAACTATAATGATTTTAAATTTAAAGTAAGTGCAAATATTGCAGTAGAGAGAGAACCAGCAAAGGCTGGAATTTCGTGAATGGTTTCTTGATCAAATGAGGGCACATCCATATTTTCCCGTTAAAATACAGACTGATGAAACATTATTTACGAACGAAAAAACAAACACACTATCCTACCCACAGGAGTAAGGCCACAAATTCGGCCAATACTAACATATCAACTTTTTCACGAAATGAAAATTTTGCAGGTATTTTCCAAGACGATGGAATAGTACGTGGTAATGTGCAGTCTTTGTAAACATCAACAATAACACATGAAATCAAAATCTACTAGTCGTGAAACTGCATACTTTACTTCTGTTCGATTCAATTAGTAAAGACGATGTTGCACAAAATCCCGATTTTCTCAAAAACCGTTATTTTTTTCGAAAAATTTGTAAGAGTAAATAATTGGCATACTGATAAAAAAATCGATATCATTTTAAGAGCGCCCTACCCCTAGTCCGGCCCTTATTGGGCTTTCAACAAATTCATAGTTTTACTAATTAAAGAAAACAAATGCAAATCATGTACGAAATTTGGTTGCCTTATGTTAAGGCATTACTCAAATACAGTTTTTCAAAATTTAAGTCATCTTCAGATGCCAATATCTCTTCAACGGTTACATCCCAGAAAAAAGTGTTACATAATAAATCGGCATATTTTAAGATCCTCCATACATGCCTGCTCTGCGTCGCTAGACTTATGAAACACCCTGTATGAACATACCAATTTTCATTAGTCTACTTTCAATAATAAAAAAGATGTGGACGAAATAAACGTCAAATTTTCAGGTTTTTCAGCTTATTTCAGGAGTTCTAAGTACCTCCCAATTTTTTTCATAATTCGAAATGGCATGAAAATATGCAACTTTCTTATAATTGAACTAACTCCGTATATTTTCCAGTTCAGAACAAACTAACGGTGCACACCTTAAAAGTGACCACCCTGTATAGTCGAGTGCTATTATTTTCATTTCCTCTACGGAATCCTCGATTTCCGTGAATAAAATTCGAGACGTCCTAACCTAACACCACTAAATTACGGGGAAGGTTAAAACAATTTAAATTTTCTAGCAATTGCTACATTTATTTGTAGTTTCAACATCTAGAATATAATATTTGTTAAATTACAAAAAGGTTTAAACTTTTATGTTTAGATCTGCCAAATTATATATATTTAAGCACGAAAGAGGAAAATAAGTATTTTTTTCACCTTTGGCAGATGTAACACACAACCAGTCTCACAAAACTCTATAAATAGAGATATGCAACACTCCTTAGGTTAAGCCATACATACCATAAGGATTAAGTGGTATTAACCGTCAACGAGTAGATACAAATTTAAATAATAGATTGACATGTTTTTTTGTCATGGTAAATATGGTGAAACCGAAGAAATATATAAATCTGTTAAAAAATTGTAAAAATAATGTTTCATACTTTAAGAAATGGAATATACAATTTGAGACATTTTTACATTTTTACAACTCGTCTTTCCTCGTGGAGTCGTCGTCTTCCTCGACCTCCTCCACGGGCTCCTCCACGCCTGCACCGTCGGCACCGCCGGACTCAACGAATTTGGTTAAACCGTCAAAGGTTCTGGGCCCGTTGTATTCTATGATCTGATTTTCACCTTTTGTGTACAATTTAATCGTTGGAAAACTAGAAATCTTGGTGTGTTCCAGTTCGTTTGCCGTGGCGTCCATTTTTGCGATAACTATATTTTCATTGTCTTTAAAGTGCTCCCCTACTTTATCGTAGATAGGAACTAGCTGTTTGCAGTGCCCGCACCACGGAGCGTAAAATTCTACCAGTACGTCTTTGCCCGAATCGAGCGCGACGCTGTCAAAGTTAGAGGCTACTAGTACCTTGACGTGTTCTTTGTCCCAGTCTTCTGGAAGATCTTGGCTAAGTAAATGCTGTTTGAGTTTGCCGTCGAGGAAATCTTGAACAAACTGCTGGATGCTTTCCGCAGACAGGTCATCGGTGGGTGGTTTATATTTTGCCATATCCTCTTCGAGTTTGATTAATCGGGCGGCCGGTACCTCTTTACCTTGCATTCCGAAGAATTCGAGGATTCTTTGATGATCGTCCTCGTCGGCATCGATAGTTACAAACAAAACTTGTTCCCTGAACGGTTTTGCCACAGAACGTGCGGCTTGAGAAATTTTCTCGAAAGATTCCTTATCTCCCCTGCTTAGGAACAAAAGCAAATGGCTCTTAATTTCGCCTCCGAAAATTTTCTGTGCAGTGTCATGGTTAAATTCAACGATCAACGGTAAAGCGTTAGTTTGAATAAACTTCTTAATATCAGCGTCTACTGCTTCTCCATCGTACACAACTTTTTCTTCATCGAACTAAAAATATAGCAAATGTAATAAATTTTTAATACAAATGCATTTAGAGATTTGTAAAACTCATATAGAAAAACTGTTTCATTTAAAATTACATTTTTTTTATTTTTTTGTTAATACAAGGTGTCCTGAAATTCATGCAACAAAATTTGGTCATAGATTCTTACAAATTTAGGGAACCCGTATTTTTTCTTTTTGCCAACTGGCCCCCTCTTTCAGAGTTACAGCCCCCTGAAGTCTTTTTTTATATCTCAAAACCATGTTGTACGAGTATCACTAAATTTGGTACACAAGGGTTTTATAACATGTGGAATCTCACAGTGCTACGCTTTTTGGCGAGAAACCCCCTTAAGACACTTTTTTGTGGGCCCCCTCGTCTTTGAACCAGAAAAATTTGGCCACAAATTAGATTTTTTTAAATTTATTAGTTAGCTAGAAAGTCATTAAATTTAGAAACTTTTTTGTCTCTTCATATTTGTTTCGTAAAATGCAATGTTTTTGAGGAAATCACGATATGCATTCGATCACATTTTGACATTTTTCTCAAAAACATTGCGTTTTACGAAAAAAATTTCAAGAGACAAAAATGTTTCTAAATTTAATGGCTTTCTAGTGGACTAATCATTTCTAAGAAATTTAAATATGCCACCAAATTTCTTTTTGATTTGAAGGACAAGGGGACCCACGAAAAATTGTCTTAGGGGGTTCCCTGCCAAAAAGCATAGCACCATCATTCCACGTCACAAAACCCCTGTGTACCAAATTTAGTGATTCTCGTACAACAGGGTTCTCAGATATAAAAAAAAAAGATTATTCTTAGGGGCGGATTTCACGAGGCTGTAACTCCGAAACAGGGGGCTTCTTGGCAAAAATAAAAAATATGGGTCCCCTAAATTTGTATTAAGATCAAATGTTGTTGCTTTAATTTCGGGACATCCTGTATGAAAGAAGTTGGTATAATTTTTTGAAATATTTTTAGTTGTTTTGTAATTTATAAAATGGAAAATAACTAAAAGGAATTGCTTTTATTTATAAAAAATGACAACTTATTTTGATTGCAGCACCAGTTTCACAATTTTGTCGAAATAAAATTAAAGGTCTTTTTTTGTAAAAAAAAATTGTTCTCTTACAAATCTTCCTTTTTTTACATATTCAAGATTTGTTAAAAATCCGTAATAAAATGCATGAACACAACCACAAATTTAAATTTTGATATAAATAATTCACACTTGCAAATGCAAATACGAATACTTGAAACATCCCTAGTTTAAACCCCTAAAGACAAATTGTGCCGTTTAATAGTTTCTTAGTTTCTAAAAGTGCAGAGATAATGGGGAATTCCCCACTTTTGCCATAAAATGGGATAATGTGACAAAAAACTGCATGCGCATTTTTTAATTTTTGTGTGAAATTATTATTTAACTGACAATTTAAGGAAACATAAAAGTTAAATGTATTTGACGAGTCGTGATAATTGCTAGACTATGCTTTAAATGTCTTATCTGTTAACAAGTTCAACTAAAATCTGATACCACCGTCTTTCACCTTTTATTTACTAATAGAGAGCAAGAGAGTTGTTTAAATAAATTTTCTGTAATATCATATAGTTTTATGACTCACCTTTTTGAATAAAATGATAGAATCTGGTTGAGCTTCATACTGACTGTTGACACTGTCTTCTGAAGTAATTCCGAACGGAATGTCATCTATGCCGGAAGCTACGCTCAAAAATGCTTTTGCAGCGTCAGTAGATTGGTCCTTGAAAAATCCAATAACGGCAACATTATTGGCCTCGATGAACTCCTTAGCGTCATCTATAGACGCTATTTCCTTGGCTGGAGGCCCAGTCTTTTTCAAAAGCCAAGCAACGATATCATCTGCCTGTCTTCCACCTTAAATGGATTTCAAAATAAGCCATTAACCGTTTATCAAAAGAAAGTGTAATACACAGAGTGCCCCCATAAGAATTGATACAGAGCATGTGTGTGTAAGGGTGTCCAAAATATTATAATCAAACAAATATACAAAGTCTCACCCAGGTGGTTAATTTGAAAACATTTGCTTCTAAAACTTTTTTTGCTCTCGCAAAACTTTGATAAATCTTCTTAATTTCAAGAAAAACAGGTTTTTGAAATAAGGTATTCTGACAGAGAGAGAAGAGAAATGGAATCACCAAAAAGTCAATAGTGGGCTGTGAATGTATCACACAAATTTCAAAAAATGCGCTGGAAAGATTTCATTTAGTGAACAAATTGATATGACGGTAGTGATGGGTATCTGAGAAGAAAACTGCCAAAGAAGTGTGGAAGAGGATCGGAGGAGATTTACTAATCAAATTGTATCACATACAAAAACATTTTGCAATGTTGATGGTACGGTTTGAGAAACAGGTATAACTTTTAGTACAAGTCGAGAAAACCATAATTTAAACACAGTACCTACAAGATGAAGAGGTTATTTGCAGACAATCGAGTATAAACCACAAATTACGACAATTTTTTTTACTCTGTTATAAAGGTATTAAAGCTAATTCAAATAAATTTGAAATATATTTTCCTAAAAAAAACCTCTCAAGTGAAGTCAAACAATGAACCATGGAGTAGTTATTTCCTGTAATATCAACTGTTAAGAATCTTATCTGTTAGATTAGATATGTTTAGCATATATCGATTTTTTAGTATTAAAAAAACACTGTGACTTAGTTTGATAAAATTTTATTTTAAGAATTTTTTTTGAATTGCTATGAATTAGCTTATATCTTCTAGACCAAAAAAAAAAAAAACTAATAATAAAACATATCTTTTTTAACAAGAAGTTTATTTTGGCAAGGTGGAGTATCGAAAAGTTCTATTCAGATTACACAGCCCTACAAAAAAAAAAAAATTCTGTGCATCGGACTAGACCACTATATCCATATGTTTTCGAGGCTGCCGAGTTCAAATCCAAGGTCCGTTTGACCTTGTCAAAATTCACTATATCAGCATCAGTAAAGATATCTTATGTCCATGAATGCAGAGATATTCGAGCAGTCTATATGTAAAAATTTCATTACATACGAGTTATAAAAAAATTGACCATTAATGCAATGTGAATACTCATCTTTCACCATAGAATATGAAACAAATATTACTATATTGTTGACATGTACCATATAACGCACTCAACTGTCCAAAATTCTTCCTCAACTTCAAGCACGGCAACTATCCAGAACCTTTCTTACCGTGAAGGATGAAAGTGTTAGTAACCAATAATGCTGTATAAAATGATAGCGTCGGATTTTCAAATGTTTTGTGTTATTAGAAGTAATTCATTGCATCCCTACCATGCACAAAATGTTCAAGAGTTGTCTCGGATTTAGATTGTGTTACCTTTTGTTAGTTTATTTTAAATCAAGACATTAATTTCCACAAAAACAATTATTTTCGCAGATGAGGTTTATTTCACCTGCCAATCTTATTACCAATTAGAATTACCAATCTTTTATAATTACCATCATTACTCGGATATCAACCCTTATGCAATAGTTCCGCGACATTTTCAACGTAAATTTAAAACGAATGTTTGGGGAGTATTACTAATAGACATCTTATTGGTCTAGTAATTTTACCAAATCGTCCAAGTGGCAAAAGTGATCTGGAATTTCTTCCTTTGTTGCTAAAAGATTTACTATTGGAGTTTAAATTATAACTTTGAAGGCCCCCATAATTGGCCACCATGAGTACCGAACCTAAAGAAATATTTCCTTTGGGAAATGTTAAATAATTCGTCTATTCTACCCCTCGTGAAACACGTGATGACTTATAGAATTGCATTATGAATAAATGTAACTCGAAGATGATCACAAGTTATTCATCATATCACGGACAGAGTGAATTGTATTTTCGGCGAAGAATAAATTTATACTTCAAAGAAAATGGTCAGTCATTTTGAACAATTTATCTAACTTGCCTAACAATTTCTTCTTGTATAGAATAGCTTATGAATAATTACGTTTTTCTTGAAAATGGCAAGGTGTACCAGGGTTTAGCAAAAGCAAGAAAAACTTTTAATAGAATTCTGTATAACATGAGAGCATATGCTTTCAAATTATCCAAAGGGCACACAAATCAGTATGAAGTGCATTGCAATACCTCAATGACCTTGAACTCGTCAATTTATAACCCATAATGTATCTAAATTAAAACGCTGCAGTTATTTTTTTTGGCCTCACTTTGAAGGCCTGTAACTCCCATCTAGGTACAACTTTATATAAATTTGGTTAAATTACCATATTTTGGGCACCCCTACATGTACCTGCACTGTATCGGTTCTTAAACGGAACACCCACACCTTTTCAATTCATTAGAATTTTTTTAAAACAATTCTCAAAATGTTTCTTGATACCTATATCAATGAACATAATCCTTTAAATTCTGATAAAAGGACATTTTAATACACCTAGTCTTAATCCAAATGAATCAACAGTTATACATTACATCCTAATATAATATCGAGTTGGAATAATACAATTTTTAAATGATTTTGACAATTTCCTAAATCAGTTATAATCAATAAAGAAAAGTATAAGTACTCGTAAGAAAAAATTAAACAAACGTCACACTACATTTAAATAAATAAATCAGAAAAAAATAAATTCGCCATCGAATATAGGTAATAATACTTTTATAACATGTTTTTCTTGCTACGAAATAATATTCTATAGATATATGGCAAAAAGGTCAATTAATTAAATTCATCTTGTTCGTGAGTTTCAAATGCGCAGAAGTGCTTATATATTTAAATATATGATATAAAACCTTCATTAAATAATTGTATTGACCAGACCTAAGTAAAACTTTTGTGCACAAGTATTTAGTAGTATTTAATACAGAAATAAATTTTGTATTGTAAATTCTCTTCGTTTGTGCCTCTCGCAAACAAGATGAGTTTGGTCAAAATAATTAATTTAGAAATACATTATTTTTATTGTTTTTCTGTTTATAATCCTAAATTTTTGTAGATCTAATGTATCACTGTCTCAATTTGCCAACATTATGAAGGTCGTGCTTTGCACTTTTGCACAATTATAAGTAAAAAGTCAATTTTTTACTTGGAATTTGTCCATAATTTGGATTTTCATAAACTTCTTTTACAAATTATTGTATTATTCTTAAGAAATCACATTTCCTAATCACAGTCTTGATAATAAAAAAGGATAAAGTTTATATAATAAATTAAATTTTGATCAAGACCAATCAAATTTTTTGATGAATTAGTATTGTAGCTTTATTGATTGGAAATAAATGTTTGTTATAATACTGCCTTGAAGAGAATTGTAATACAACCAAAACATCAAAATACCCTATATACAACTGAAATACTTGGCTAAACTTTAAATGTGGATTCAACATCACAAATTAATTAATTAGATACTTATCGTAAATTATTACGAAGGTCTTGGCTCTTCCGATATCTTGTTGTTCTGTGAGGATACAGAACATTTGATACCAGAACATTAAACGTTCTAGAAACATTTCTAATGCTTATTGCAGGAAGCAACTACTCTGTGTACTAAAGACTCGACCAGCATTATATTACATCTGCAATATCTATAATCACAGACATTTAAGACATGGGAAGTAATATTTCCCACATCGTAAAAACAATTCTACACATTTTAAGGTCTCTAAATTTGATTTGTATCAAATTATTTATAAAACAATAAGATGAAAATTGTAATAATCTCATTATCTATCATTTTTTTTTCTCAATAATATTTAAGACCCTGTATCTAAAAAATTGAGAAAACATTTTTTATTAATTCGTGATTAAAATGTGGTCAAGTGTCTTTGATACACTTCACATGTATGTAAACAATATTAATGAGTAATTAATTGTAACATGCAAAATATAAAAAGTCTTAGTTAGTTAAAGTTATTATAATAATTACAACTACCTATCAAATGCCATTTGACATTAAACGTTGATTTTGCTACACAAACAACCAATTGTTTTCGGATATTTACCACTATTAAGATGTGACATAAATATGATAGGATTCATCGCTAAATGCATTTATTTCAAAAAGTTTATTTTTGTTGCCCCTGATTGCACGGTTATGGGAAACTTATCTAGTTATGGTATTTATGCGTGTGGAGTAAATTTTACATACTTTTTACGACCTACAGAATTTTAGATTCCAGGCATGAATAATTACCAATAAAGATATTTAAATATATTGTTACATATTTTACGTGCAATAACTGAAATACTTCTATAAAACAGCAAATGCGTGATAAAATAAGTAAGCCGTTAATGTACACAGTTTTATGATTTCTTACCATTATAATCGATGGGATTTCCATTCTTGAAGAACTTCAACGTGGGGTATCCCCTTACACCATGTTGCTCGGCAAGTTCTTGTTCCTCAGTGGCATCGACTTTAGCAAGTTTGATGGAAGAATTTTGTTCTGCCAATTGCTTCGCAGCTTTAGCATATTCTGGTGCCAGAGCTTTGCAGTGTCCACACCACGGAGCATCTATAGAAAATAAATTACATTTGTACAGATTGACCTCAGAAGTTACAATATGTACCATGTTAGCCAGTCCAGAACTCTATTCATTTCTTTCTTACTTATATTAAGCTTTGTAGTTCCAGACTGGAGAGATATGCAGAAAAAACTAGATTCTCCTATCTTTAAAAGCAATCAATGATGTGACAAATCATATTTTGCAATTGCTTTTTTGTGAATAAATTTGGCTTTATATGTATATGTATACTGTATCTCAAAATAGACTCTACATAAACACATAAATGAAAACGAACTGGAAAATACTAAATTGTACCGTTTTTGGTTCATTGACCTGTAAAATTGACAATATCCTAATACTAGAAATAGGTTAGTCAAATACATAGGTACACTATAAGTAACACTGTATTCTTCCGTACTGTGAAGCATAAAATGATTCAGTACCTATTGGTTAATGAAAACTATTTTTTTTAATAAATATAAGGTATCAATACCAAATAATTAAGAAGTTCAATCATATAGGTAGGTATGTGCTAACCACCAATTAACTATGAATATTTCTCACAAATTACAAATTATATAAAAAACAAATGTATATCACAATACCTACACAAACATTTTAACTGTGAAGTATTGTATAAAATACGGAACACCGGTGACTTTTCGATTAGAAAATGGTTCAAGTACATACCATAACTACTGGAAAATATATCAGCTATATTGAAATTTGAAATAAAAGTTTTATGATAGTCAAGAATAATAAAAAATTTAACGATATCCAATCATACTTACAAAATTCTACCAATACGAATTCATTGTCGGTCGTTGCCGTCTGGAAATTAGACTTGGTTAATACTAAAACATCGTCTTCCGTCTTAATTTCTTCCGCCGAATAAACAGAAATTACAAATAATAAAAAGGAAAATAACTTTAGAAGCATTTTTAATATCTAACAATTACCCGTCTTTACTTCTTTATTAACGTGTGCGTTGAACGGACAAGACAGGCAATGACAATACAACACAACACAAGAGAGAAGAGGAGACAACACAACGTGGCAATCGTAGCATGGCAGAATCGTGTGGAACTGTGATTGGTTGAGAGAATATAATGACGTAATAATACGGGAGATGAATGATTTAAAAGTGATTTTTCACGAACTCGAACATAACCCTTAGTTTAGACTATTACATGCTGTCCGACTCTAAAACCGGTCACCTTAAATGTAGAGAAGCCTCAAAATGTCAAAAATATTAAATATATATATATAAATTATAGAGAAAATTTTTAAACATTTTTGAAGATGCTGCTATGACTAACTTTTGATGGTCACTTCCGGGTTCACTTTTGAGTATTTATATGGCACTGTAATTTTGAAATCAATTCGGTCAATCAGTCACGACGAATACCTAATCATCTTAAAACTTCTACCCAATCTTCCGGCTTCTTATGACCTTCAACCAATATTTTTTATGCTGTTTCTATGTACATACATTACATGTTACGTGTGTTACCCAAACCTGCCTACGATTGAATGTTGATATAATTTAATATTTATATTTTAGTGCAATATACCAATTCAATGAAAATTATAACTTTACTGATAAATAAAATTTCAATATTTCAACAAGCATTTTTATACTAGAATATGAGCACGAATTTACATTATATCTATGTATATATAGGTACCTCGTTGTTTCACAAGTAGATATTTTTTGCAGGAATTCTTCTACAACCTGTTATTGCGTCAAGTCAGTATCTATCTAGTACAGCATGCAGCATGTACCTTAACATATTAGAGACACGGTCCGTAAAAGACCATACGGACCGTGCATTAGAGATGTGTGGTCGAAGTCAAAAACTGACACTCTAGATCAGGGAAAGGAATTGGACATTGGATCTTATTAAAATAATTATTTCATATTATTTTCAATTTCCAGAAAGGAGCTAGTCCACTTTAATAATTATTTTCTCAAATCTGATTCCGTGTCTGGTCTTCATAAGTATTATTTAGACCATTTTCTTTAGTTTTGAAATTTAAAAAATGTTTTTTTGAATTACACCACCAATATTTAGTATACCTGACACAATTAACATTGGAATTAGTATTAAAAATTACTGAACAGATTTTGTTCCTTTATTTAAAATTACAAATTATAGTGAAAAACTATGTTACTATATGATTTCATTCATGGATAACATGATAGCGTGATAGCTTGATTGAATCATTCTTATTTATATAAAAAATAACTGAATGTTATATCACTTTTTGCAATAATTCCTACCTACCCATTTATCTATATATATATATATATATATATATATATATAT
>NW_019416322.1:0-36882 GCF_000390285.2 Anoplophora glabripennis | reverse complement strand
TATATATATATATACATATGGTGCAACATCTTGCCATTATCTCAAAAAGTAAAAAACCTTTAAGGTTCTATCATAAAAGTGAATTCTACATGACCACTACGGAACTTAATAATTGTGAAATCATTTTGTTGACTTTTTTAATAACTTATCAATAAAACGAGTCTGTGACTTTAAAGAAAATCCATTTAATGCTGAGAGCAACGATAAATGTAAAATATGATATTGATATACATCCTTGCGGAACAAGTCGAGGGTTTTTATACATTCGAAAATGTGGAATTAAAAAATTTGATGCTCCGGAAGGCATATATTTAGCAACAAACGGTGATAATTTACAGAAAAATGTTATTATTAATTACATATTTTTAAACAATTTACTTTAGGTTGCCTTTGTCTTTGGTATTACACGAGCTTGTGGAAAAAATGAACTTTACAATCTCAAAATTTCATATGTAAAAGAGCTAAGTATATACAAAGACAAAGAGAGTTCACAATAAAACGAGAAATTTGCAATATTGTGAAAAATTATTCAGTTTTAAGCACTCAATGTTCCTTTTTTTTCTGTAGATTTCCTAGGAATCAGCAAACTAGACAATATCCAACAAGGGGTCCTCCTTTATTAATCAACCACCAATTATCTAATGCTTGTTGATGAAATTTAAATTATGTCAAGTCATTCCCCTGAAATGAATGTCGAGTCCAAAGGGTCGTAGTCCTTTGGAGGCAGAGGCAGAACTCACAACGGGGGCTGGAATTCCCATCCCATTAGATCTCTTATTTAAGAGAGGATCTCTTTATTTTTTTGCCAATGTGGGCTTCCAAAGGGATTATGAAATCTTGATGTGTATGTATTTATGTATAAGGAATATATGAAGGCAATAATTTATTTCTAATGTATATTTGTATCCAGTTAAAAGTATAAATTTTATATTTTAATGAACATAAATTTATAATGGGTACAGCATTTTTTATTTTACTGAAAATAAATAAATTAGAAACAATAAATATAACAGTTTTCTTGCATTTTTAATAGGTAAGATAATATGGTGTGGTGAACAAAGTTCCGTTTTACCTTTTTCCTACCTAGAATATTAAGTCTTATCTATAAACTCTTTTTGTCAACTTTATATCCTTGGCCAATAAACATGAAAATTATATTAGCCACAGAAGCTAGACTTGGTTAAAAATAAATGTAAAACCCGTTTTACTTTTACCAGTTTGTATTGTTCGGTACATGTAATATAAAAATTGTTGGATATTTCCTAGCTTAATTGCTAGAAATTTTATAGGTAAGTATTATTTTCATTGACCAAAAGTTAGTAGTTTTACGCTTTGTCCAATAAATTGATCAATTTAACGTAACATGCAAAATGGTAGCACAAATATCTTTTATAGTATTGGATGAAAAATTGTTAAATGTAAAACAGGTTTAACAAAACAAGATTTTGTTATTTATCTAGTAAAATCATCCACCAACCTTACCACCAAGCGTCTAAAAATATTGCACATAGTAAATAACAGGCGTGTGAACGTCAAGTGTGGAACATCAAATATAAAACATCCTGTTCATTTATGGGTAAAAAGTTCAGGCAGATTAATTTTATTCTGATTATTTTATTTTATATATGATTTATTCAAATATTAGTACTTTCTAATTAAAAAAATAATAACTACCAACTTCTAACTTACAACTTATCATATGGAAAGTTACATATAATATAATATATTATATTTGGTACATATCACATAGTAGAAGTGCTTATAAAAATTCTGAGGCTTTCTATATGACGATATGTTTTCTTTTTACAAAATTAGTATCATAAATTGATAATTATTTAGTAAAATCAGTTATAATTTCTATTTAAAATGATCACAGCCAATTTTGTAAATTATATATTCTAAAACTGCAGTAATTTTATCTAGACATACGCTATGTTCTGTGATTAAAAAAAAATACTTTCTCCAAGTATGTGTATATTAAAATGTTAAAAAGTAAAAACAAATTTAAAAGGAGAGGGCACGGTCTGGGAATTTTACTTTTTAACTGGACTGCAATAGAAGTAAATTTACCTTCCTAGCTGTAGATTTATAAAATCACACCACAGAGTATACTATATCCACTCAGTTTGCGGAAATTCCGAATGAAAACTGCCAAAGCAATTTACATATTTAATGTTTAGTGCTCCAAAATAGTCAAATAACTCAGATTATAGCGCATCCAGATCAAGTGCCGCAGGTAGATGGTTTATGTCTCATTAGATGTATCTACTTTCTTTAATTTATATTTTCTTTTGTGTTTGGATAATTGCATTTTAAATACTGTGCACTGTTATTTAGTTACTCTACCATAAAACAAATTTTCTTCCGAGTCTGGCTGAAAAGAAAATTTTTCATACCGTGCCGTCTCCTTTTAAGTCACAATAGTAGTAGTCTACAAAGTAATCGAAAGAAAAATATATCATCATAAAGAATGCCAAAATAAATATTTTATGTTACCGTTAAAGATGACAGCAAAGGAGTGTTTTTACATCTACTTTTTATATAATTAGGCATTTAGCCAATAAAGGAAAGAAAATGTTAGACAGATAATTTCTTGCATCAGAAGAATCAGCCAATAGGTAGTTTTTTATAAACTTATTTCTGTCTAACAAGATGAAATCCTATGAAAAAGATAAAAAATATTTTTTGTGCTTTTTTTAAGAAAGATACCACAAATTTAGAAGCTGATAGATCAAAAAATAAGAAAAGGATTTTTGAAAAAAAAAGAATTAACTGTCCTCAAGTCAACCAGCCTTAATATACAATTAATACTAACGTAACTTTTTAAGGAACTAGACTAAAGTAATTTGATTTAATTGGTTTACTTTCATCCAAAGAACCCATCCTTAAACTATGGCCCTTTCATTTCTGGACACTCTATACATGTCGAAGCGGAAGCTGCTTAATTTTGGAACGGTTGAATTGCATTTTCCTCAAAAAACAGTTCAATTTAGATGATTTACACGAAAGTACCTTTTTTATGTAAAATGAATTAAAATATGACGTACCTTGATAAAAACTTAACCTGTCATAAAAATCTCAAACGGTAAAGTCGTTGCTAGCAACCTCTAGCAGATGTTCAAAAACTAATAATGCTGAAGTATTTAGCATTTTCAAAAACTTACCTGTACCAAGTTTCAATACATTACATTGTTTTTTTGGAAGAGATACGGCTAAAGTTTGATTTAAAAAAAATCGTACATGACACCCTATACCTCAAAAACAAAGAATGTTCTTGGTCTGTAGGTAAAAAGTCGTCTTATTTTTTGATGTTCTATCAGCCTCTGAACTTATGGTACATTTCTGGAAAACACCCTGTATGTACCAGGCAAATAATATAATCCGGCGTTTTGCGAAATGTCTGCATTTTAAATAAATAAAGACTTGTAGTTATTCTTTTGAAAGAGAGTTTCAAGTCATTCTTAAGGTGGCCATATTCCCGGCCGAGAAATAGTGAAATTTCTGGCGTTTTTAGGTACTGAAATCTTTGAAAGTAAAACGTGTAGAACAAAAGTAAGCACAAAAATAAAATCCTTGATGTTTTGTTTATTCATTGTTACCATTTAAATTTACTCAAATAAAATAATAACTAAAAAAAAAGCGTTTGTAAAACATGCGTTTGCTGTTATTCTAACCCCACATTTTAAGAATTATTTTCACGTACTTATAAATAAAAGTAAACAATTTTATATGTAGGACTAAGCAAGTAAATGTTATAAGAATATTTACATGTGGAATTATATATAAAAAAGTTAGTATTTTCGTAGATTTCAGTACCTAAAACCTTGATGGTTTGA
This sequence comes from Anoplophora glabripennis, assembly GCF_000390285.2. Taxonomy (NCBI): domain Eukaryota; kingdom Metazoa; phylum Arthropoda; class Insecta; order Coleoptera; family Cerambycidae; genus Anoplophora; species Anoplophora glabripennis. Next base: position 33,046 of record NW_019416322.1, on the reverse strand, counting down.
TCGTTTTTTGCACCTGTTTATTCGTTTTACTGCGGCGTCTTTGAAAATACTCAGGTGGCATGACATAACATTCCTATTATTTCATAAGCTTTAGATTATTCAGTTATTAAATGTTTGAAATTATTTGTCTTTGCGAAAAACACTATTTATAGAATATGGGGCCCTTAAGGAAGTTTAGGCATTTTGAATAGATGGTAATTGTACCGTATGTAAGGGTTTAGTTGTGTCAAATTATAGCAGGTTGTATTTAAAACAGAGAGAAGAAATTCTACCAGATAATCTTGAGGCCAGAATACGATAATTGAACCAAATATACAAGTTACAGGGTGTTTCTGTGAAACAACAAAAATTCACTAATATATTAAAAATTCGGCGTAGATTAATGAAACTTGGGTTTGGGGTGTTTTTCCTTTTTGATACACTGCGTTGATAATATTAAAAAAATTCACTAGTGACGTTTCCAATTTATATTACCAAAAACGATTACCGGATTTTCAATTTTCTTGTGCTGTAACATAGAATTCCATAAAAACTATCTAAACGCTTTAAAAAAAATAAGACTTTCAAAACATAATTTTTGTACCAACTTAAAACTAACAATAAAGTAATTCAATTAATATTGAAGTGGTCATTCTGTATTTGAATACATAGAATACATGTAAAACTTATAAAATCTGTTGCAATATTTAACCTGTATATTAACTCTATACAATGCAACCAGTACGGAAGAAAAAGTTTCCTTGCAACTACAAAATATAAAGATCCCATTAAAGACACTGTAAATATTACTCGTTAATCCAATTACATATTTGTACGGTATAAATTTTATCAGAATTTAAAATTTCATTTATCGAGACTGAACAAAAGAGATCTTCAGAATAATATAATTGTTAGGTTTTTTTTCGTATCATTTTCACAAAACTTTAAATAAAGTAATTAATTCATCAATTTAATACTTTTGTTTAAGAGGTATATAAAGATTAATTTACTTACAAAAATTTAAAATTTTTGAAATCCACAATTTCTCAATTACATAATTTTTTCACCATTTATTTTATAACATTTTGTAAAAGTAGAAAAAATAACTTGAAAAATCGAAACTCAATGCACACAGATAGTGTATACGGAACATGTCAAGAGAACCTTTTAGAAAATACATCAAGGAATCCAAATTAAAATTTGTAAATTTCCATATTCTTGATATGTTCTCGATGAAAATATTGTCATAATTCCACTTTCTTCTAGTTATACCAGAAGCAACTCTCAACTGTCTACTTTTAAATGAATCACCCTATATTTTTGCAGATTCGGAACAAGCACAAAGTTCTATCTAGTAGTTTTGGAAATGTTTAACATTAAAATATTGACAGCTGCAAGGGTTTGCAAGAATCTCCTTAAAATTTTTGATATGGCACCTTGTGTAATTAAATAAATTAAAAAATACTGCACCAATGTTCCATTTTTTCAGTGAGGGCTCGTGACATTGAGAACAGGTGAAACATATTTATTGACTGACTAAAAAGACAAAAAAGTGCTGCAGGCGAAAATTTTCAAATTTTCAAGCAGTCTTTAAATGAATCTGGAAATTTTTAGTTCCATTTGCAATATTACCGAAAAACTGACGTTCGCGAGAAGGATTTTTGTTTAGATCTTATAAAAAATAGAAATATTAGTTCAGATTGTGGACTTCTGCAAACATTAACGCACACCGTATAATCATGTATGTTCCAAAGAAGTTTCGTGGTTACGACAGCCTCGCGTGACATTTCCAAAATTGTTAAATCCCTCCTTATTCCACACGCCCGACTTTACACTCACAATTAAACACGGCATACAGAAAAGTTTTTTTAAATAAACACTTCCACATAACCACTTATACTCCAAATACCATTCATTCCGAAACTTCCAAAGGTACACATTGTCTTTTGACTTCCCACTTTTTACGTATCGAGAGAATAAGGCGCGCACAATACAATACAACCAAACGGAAATTTTATGTGAAGCGGTGCGTCACTTGCGTCACCTAGCGAGCCGCCACTGTATTTTTCTACTAACATTTCATGTTTTTAAAACTGAAAACTTATTATTAGGCCTGGGAAAAAGTTCGTGACGTTTCTCTCACAAACCACTAATCGCAGCGACACCAATAAACGCTCGTTGGAAAGGTGCCACTTCGAGCTTACTTTGAGTATATAAACATTGAAATTGGTGCAGAGCTTGGAAAGTTGTTCGAGTTTGAAAATCAAGAAAAGTAATGAAAAATTGCGCTGTATTTTGGAATATTATTATGACAAAGGGAAGAATGCTGTAAAGGCTTGTGAAAAAATTTGAGCTATGTACGGTGAAGATACTTTATCAAAATTTGCTGCATGGAAATGGTTCGCTCGCTGTCGTTTTGGTAATTTTGATGTGAAAGATGAATTGATCACAAAACTGTTTTGAACCATTTACACAAAGATGGCTATAAAAAGAAGCTTGATGTATGGGTTCCTCATGATTTGAGCGCAAAAAACATGTTAGACTGAATTAAAATCTGCGATACGCTGCTGAAACACAATGAAATCGATTCATTTGTGAAACGTGTCATAACCAACTGGTAATGAAAAATGACAAAGCGTGGAGAAGGAGTGATGAGTCGTCATCCCTTCTGCATTCGCAAACGAAGATTAAAGTCAAAAAAGGCAATGCTGTGTGTGTGTGTGATGGGACTGAAAGGGAATCGTCCACCATGAGCTACTTCCAGTTAATCAGACGAATGATGCTCTACTCTACTGTGAACAACTGGAGAGATTACATGTGTGTTCTTCGCCTGACCACACGTTTATTTAATGTCTCGCCAAAAATTGTGAGAGCTTGGTTGGGAAATATTGATGCGTCCACCGTATAGTCCAGACATAGCACCCACTGACTTTCACTTGTTCCGATCTCTGCAGAACACTCTCAATGGAATTAAGATGGCTTCAAAAGAAGCCTGTGAATAACACTCGATTCAGTTTTTCAACGAGAGACCACCAAAATTCTTTACCGATGACATCATGGCTGTACCCGAAAAATGGTGAAACATTGCCGATAATAATGGATCATATTTGGTTTAAATAAATTCATTCTCACACTATAAAAAAAACAGTTGAATTTTACTAAAAAAACGCCATGAACTTTTTCGCAGACCCAATATTTGGAACTGAATTGCATTTTTGCTCGATGTTATGTACAATTAGATACTTTTTTTATTTAACATGAGTATTTTAAGGATTAAAATTAAAACCTTTTCACATATTTGAGATTATCATAAAATTAAGTAATAAATTGTTTTAATGTAAAATAGTTAACTAAAAAACCGTAATTTAACGAGGTTGAATGTAATTTTATTAAAGTTATTCATAGAAAGATTCTTTCAGCTGTTACAATTTGAACAAAGTACCAAATATTATACTTTATTTTTGAAATTGTGAAAATATATGGCCGTAGTGTTTCGTTCGAAATAAGAAAAACCATCTGGCAATAGCCGTATATTGAGAACCTTCATATAAAATTTTATGGATTTTAATTTGTATTCCTTCCTGTAATATTCATAAACAACGGTTCTCGTAATACATCCGTGTAAATATATTATATATTAAGTTATATATTATCAGATATAGCTATAAAATCAAGCATTTAAAAATATTCTAACAACTACTTACAAAATAGATTACTGTAGTTATTGTAAGCCGATAATCAATTAATTACTTATACTGAAAATAAATCTGCTTTTTTATTATCTTTTGATGTGTTTGTAACATTTGTGTTAGAAGTGGTTACATTTGGCAAATTATCCGCAGCTGCCGCCCGTTCAGCCAAGAACCTCTCAAAATCACTGCTTGAGATTGCTTCTTCTGCTCCAGGCTACGATAAAAAGGATTAGGCATATAACTATCAATATAGTAAAATATTGATAAGTATATAGAACAAAATAGAATTTAATTAAATATGAGCAGAAATAAGAAGAAAAGAAGGCAAGACACCAAAAGAAATATAACCAAATTATACTAGATTCACTTTAATCTTCTATTAAAGAAATTATCTTTTGACAACTACATATTTTACATATCAGAAAGTTGAACCATTGGTTTATAAGTTAAATTGAGGCTGACGCTTCCAGATCTGATCAATTATCCATCAATTATTATTTGTTACCTATAGAATTATACAGATCCCCTTCTCTTATATGGTCAATAGTAGAACTTTAAAAAAATTGAAAACTTTTTCAAAAATTTAAATCGAACAACTTTAGTAACGCGTAACTTACTAAGCAAGAAAAGAGCAGATGCAAGCTCAGAATGGTGCCTACGAGGAAGAAGAGGAACTGTTATACAGGGTGTCCCGAAATTAATGCAACAACATTTGGTCATTGTTTTTGGTAGCAAATTACTTGTCATAGAAAAATTAAATGAGCATAGCTTTTAGCATTTTGAAAATTTTAAAATCACCTCTCCTTAGGGGTTGAAAAAATGCCAAAAAAGAAGAATTTGAATATTTTCCTAGACCTGGATTATCTTTATATATTTTTTGGAATTATTTCTGATATTCTCTATTTTTGGGGATGATTCCACCCCCTGAGCGCGCTTAAGGGTGTATTTTCTAATTCAACATGCTTATTTCAGTCATGAGAATAAATCTTTCTTTATATTTATTGGTAATATTCAATTCTTCATTTTGGGTGTCTTTTCAACCCCTAAATAGGGGTGATTTTTGAAAATTTTCAAAAAACTAAAAGCTATGCTCATCTTAATTTTTTACGATGAGTAATTTGAGACCAAAAACATATTTTTATCTATTTTCTTTAGTTCTCGGCGAATTGTGAAAAAACGGGCGGTTTTTGTGGTAACTGTTTAGGGAACCCGTATTTTTTCTTTTTGCCAAGTGGCCCCCTCTTTCGGAGTTACAGCCCCTTGAAATATGCCCCTAAGAATAGTATTTTTTATATCTCAGAACCCTGTTGTAAGAGAATCACTAAATTTGGTACACAGGGGTTTTATGACATGTGGAATCTGATAGTGCTATGCTTTTTGGCTGGGAACCTCCTTCGGACACTTTTTCGTGGGTCTTTAGATCCAAAAATATTTGGTCGCAAATTTGAATTTCTTAAAAATTATTAGTTAGTTAGAAAGCCATTGAATTTAGAAACTTTTTTGTCCCTTGATATTTTTTTCATAAAACGTAATGTTTTTGAGGAAAATGGCAAATCACGATATGCATTCAATCACATTTTGACATTTTTCTCGAAAACATTGCGTTTTACGAAAATAATATCGAGTAACAAAAAAGTTTCTAAATTTAATGGCTTTCTAGCAGACTAATAATTTTTAAGAAATTTAAATATGCGACCAAATTTTTTTGTATCCAAAGGGGGCCCACAAAAAATTGTCTTAAGGGGGTTCCCCAGGAAAAAGGGTAGCACCATCAGATTCCATATGTCAAAAAATCCACCCCTGTGTACCAAATTTAGTGATTCTCATACAACAGGGTTCTGAGATATAAAAAAAAAGATTATTCTTAGGGGCGGATTTCAGGGGGCTGAAACTATGAAAATGGAAGCCACTTGGCAAAAATAAAAAATACGGGTCCCCTAAATTTGTCTTAAGAATCTGTGACTAAATTTTGTTGCATTAATTTCGGGACATCCTGTATGGTGCTGGAATCCCTAATTGATCGGAAAGCACTCTATTATAACTTTCTCAAATTTCTAGTTTTCGGAAACGTGTTTCGTTATGAAAATTGAAAGTGTGTTTCTTTCTGAAATTACAAAGAACATGAACCAACAATTGAGATGGTATAATTTTATGGGTGTTTTTTATTCCAAATAAGTGAAAAAAAATTGAGAAAACTTAAATTTTTACAATTTTTATCAGCAATGGGGTTCATATTCTTAGAAAACAAGTTAATAATGCAGGAAAACGACCATTTTACTTTTACATCAAAATTATACCGCCACATTTCCCGTGAACAACCAACTCGGACAACGACCTTCGGCAGACATAACTTCGGCATTTTCAAAACAAATGGCTTGAAAAAATTTGTCAATGTAGTTCAGAATATTGATAAAATAATGTCAAAATTCGAACAAATTCTAATAAATTTGTTCCACTCAAACAATGCTTAGATAAAATATGGCTGCTTACGGAGTTACAGGGGCAAAAATCATTTAAAATTTTTTAAATAAAACACCCTGTAACTCTGTAAGGAGCCATATTTCATCTAAGCGTTACGTGTCAATTCTAAATTTTTTTCAGCCCAGGATTATCAAGTTAGCGTATGTAGAATTATTAATGAATCACCCTGTATAACCTTCTTCGTGTATGTCAATTATAAAATAAATAATGCAGATTGCCACTTACCGTATTGCCAAGCCAATTGGCCATTTCATCAAATTCACGATCCTCAGGATTCTGTACAACACATAAAGCAACATTATAGAAAAGAAAATAAACATAAAAAGCTCAAAGAAAAAGTAGAATTGTTGATTAATGTTGATACTTACAGACTGCTTCCTTTGCGTAAAAGAGCTTAGACCTCCTGACACTTGATCAGGCTCTAAGTTATCTTTATAAGTACTACCACTGCAAGAAACAAATGTGTTACCTAATTATTTACATATACAGGGTAGGAAAGTACCGATGGTCTATCTGAAGTTACGTGAGAGCGATAAAGTAAGCCATAGAAATCCATGCGATAGAGAAGGATGGCTATAATGAAGGGGTCCATAGTCACTGCCCGTTTCGCCCTTCCACAAATAAGATCCACTTCTTATTTGTGGAAGGGCGAAATGGGCGTTGACTATTAGACGCCTTCATTATAGCCATCCTTGTCTATCACATGGATTTCTATGGCTTACTTTATCGCTCTCACGTAACTTCTGATAGACCATCGGTACTTTCCTACACTGTATACAGGGTGTCCTACTAAGGTCAGCGAAGTACGATATTAGGGAAAGTTTAGAAGGTAGAACTTCGGAAAAATAAAATTGAGTAATAAATCAACCAAGAGAAATCGCTGGAAATAGTTTTCAAGTTCGTAGCTCGGCCGCTAGGGGGCGCAATCTACATACCAAAACATAGAGTTGAATTTCTCTCAGAAATATTTCCCATTCAGGTATATTAAATAGTACAAATATGGCTAACCGAATTCATTGCGCATAACTCTTGTTATCGACATTTTGTTCTATCTCTCGACAAAAAGTGAGGGGGAAGCCCCTAATGTCTGATAAGAAAAATGCATTTTTCTAAGGATTGGCTCATCAAAAGCCCATAGTGTTGTACCTCGTTGGAGGTCTTTTCATGCTTTATCTTGTGGTGAATGCGTAATGTCATATACCTCAATATGGAAACCTATTATTCAATTCAATTCAATTCCTTTATTTCCATTGAATAATTTACAAATTGTATTGGAATTGTCAATAAAAGTGTAAAAGCTACATAAAATCCGTAAATACTAAACACACAAAATAACACTTTAACAAACAACAAATACACATATATTATACATCAAAGGATTAGTTAATATTATAAAATCCTTTGTATACTAAATGCTGCTTTAAGCACTTTTTAAACAGTCCAGTCGATGAGCAACTTTTTAGTTCAGAAGGTAACTTATTGTAAATTTTTAGACCCAAGTAATTGGGTGATCTGCTGGCAACATTTAACCTACAAAAAGGCACGTAAATTTATAGTGGATATTATCATGTTTTATAAATTTGTCCTGATTATTATGTATATACAAACACAGCTCATATATTAAGAGAGATGGCATTGTTAAAATTTGGTGTTTTATAAATAAATCCCTACAGCTAACAAAAGATGGCATATGAAACATTACTCTCAATATTTTTTTTTGTGCGACAAAAACATTACCTGACATTGAAGACTGCCCCCAAAAACAAATTCCATATCACAATCGGCATTCAACTTCAGCGTAATATAGATTTATTAGATGATTAATGTTTAAAACTGTGTAAATGGAGTTATTTCAAAAGAATGCCGTTTTATGGATTTTTTTTCAAAAATTTTAAGTGCAATGCTATAATTTTCTTTACATAAATGAATTCAGCACAAAAAAATTGATAAATATAGGATAAGTTTGGAATTTCTAACGTAAGTGTTGTTTATTTATTGGCGCTATTTATTCAAGTTTAGGTTTTACGGTTTCTTAAAAAAGTGAAATAGCAGGATAAAACTTCTTATAGGTTAGTTTGAAGACCATAAAAATAGCTACATTTTGATGGCAAAAAGGGTTCAATATCTTTTTTTGTTATCAAGTTATTCGTAAATTAGTGAGCAAAAAATAATGATAATGAATTGAGGAACATGGTTCTAAAAAAAGGTTGACGGCAGACTAGCGCCAAGGACCAGGTACTTCTACGAGTGATTCCACACCAAGAGGGACTCTCCAGCGAACACTCGCCCCGACAACACTTCTTTTATTGCGCACGTCCACCAGTCGTCCATAAAAAGATAAAAAGTCTGCACTAATTATCAGTTTAGAGACATCTGCGAAGACAAATTTCCATGTAAAACAGCGATGCAACTGGAGGCTTAATGTCATTGTTACTGTACGTAGCAATTGATTTACCGCGGAAAGTTCGTAGGTCGATTTCGATCGCGATGATTTCATCAGCGCATGCGGATATACACAAAGATCAAGACCCGTATCGACGAGAAACTGGACCTTGGAGTACGTATCCGTAACGTTCAAACGGCGTGGAATCGAGCATGTATTTTTATTGAAAACTAAATTTGTAAAAAAGTCGTGTTTGCTGGAGAGTCCCCCTTGGTGTGGAGTCACTCGCAGAAGTACCTGGTCCTTGGCGCCAATCTGCCGTCCACCTTTTTTTTTTGGAACCCTGTTGTGTCCCGGGTGGCGTCAGGATGGCGCTATTGACGTTGATCTTAAAAATTAGTCACTTGCAGCATGTGTAGGTACCCATACAAACTAACCTATAACAGTTTTATCCTACTATTTTACGTTTTCAAGAAAACGTGAAACAACCTAAACTTGGATAAATAGCGCTAATAAATAAACAACACTTTCGTTAAAAATTTCAAATTTATACTATATTCATCAATTTTTTTGTGCTGCATTCATTTATGTAAAGAAAACTATAGCGTTGCATTTAAAATCGTTGAGAAAAGTCCATAAAATGGCATTCTTTTGAAATAACGCCATTCTTTTGAAATAACGCCATCTAAAGGTTTCCATATCGAGGCAAATGACATTACGCATTCACCACGAAATAAAGCATGAAAAGACCTTTCCAACGAGGGATAACGACTTTTGATGAGCCAATCCTTAAAAAAATGCATTTTTCTGATCAGACATTAGGGGCTTCCCCAACCCTTTTTGTCAAGAGATAGAACAAAATGTCAATAACAAAAGTTATGTGCAATGAATCCAGCTATCCATATTTGTACTATTTAAAGTACCTGAATATGAAACATTTCTGAAAAACATTTAACTCTATGTTTTCGTATGTAGAATGCGCCCCCTAGCGGCAGAGCTATGAACTTCAAAACTATTTCCAGTGATTTCTCTTGGTCGATTTATTAATCAAAATTTTTTTCTCGAAACTCTCGATATTAGAGAAAGTATAGGCCTTATACTTTCTCTAATATCGTACCTCACCGTCCTTAGTGGGACACCTTGTATATTATCTACATTGTATACAGCGTGACCGCTAAAAAATGGGACCAAATTTCAGCACTACATTCTATGATGAAAATCATTTGGAAAGTTCATACAAATATTTGCGGATAGATACTTACCTTTGTTTCGAGTTTTCATATGTTACATTTCTTGACTGGGCAAACATGTCGAATTCGTCATAATTTGTTTTATCCGTGCTTTCAGGTTTATTCGTGCTATGCGACGAATTCGGTTCGGACACACCTACAAAAACCTACATTTTTAACTGCACCCGAGTACTTTGCCAACTTACTAATTTTGTTTAACTGTTCCGGAATATCGTCTCCAAAATCTATAAGGCTATCGCTTGGTTCTAATGGAGGCTTCGAGGTTGGAGGAATAGCTTTCGCGATGACCGCAGATGCAGACTGTTTCATACCCGCTTCCCTATTCTTTTCCCATCTGCTGTACCGAAGAAACAAATTGTTTAAGTCGTCGTTTATTCTAAGCAATTCTTCGAATAAACCATCGTTAGGTAATTTATTTATTAATTCTACCAGTCTTTCCTGCATACTATGACAAACCGCATGGAGTTCCTGAAATAGATAATATTGTTCGTAGAATTTTAATTCCAGATTAAAAAAATCAACAATAATCTAAAATAATTAAATTAAAAAGTTCCCCTCTATTTTTTCTCAAAAATTTCATCATAATTTAGTTGATCATTAGAAGACAAAACAAAAATTGGAGCAAAAAATTCTAATTGACAAATAAATATTAGGGTGAACTTAAAACTAGTAGCACTTATCACCGTATTAACGTAATCGCAATTACCAAAACGAAAATAAAGTAGTTGGATACCAACGATTGGTATTGTAATAAAAGCTAGAATGCGTGATAATTTGTTTGTCAGTTTTTGGAACAGTTTGGGACCTATTCAGATGGTAAAAAACATCAGCCACTTCTAGGCAACAAATGCTGACAAATCAGGTGTCTCAAGTAGATTTTAGTGTCACCAGATAAAGTCGTTAAAGGATACCATCTCATTGTTCGTGTCTTGTAATCAAAAGCTAAAAATTTACAAAACTTAGCCGTCGCTGCAACTTAGAAGAAGGACATCATAAAAATTAGAACCCATTTTGAATAACTATACTCGCAAACATTTTTGGAGATCTGGAAGGTCCACACATCTTTTTGGAATAAGAAGAAGGGAAAAATCGATATTTGTTCCTCACGGGCTTCTCAGGTATCTACCCGCGAAAATAGGAAGAAATGGAAGTAGGGATTCCAAAACACGGCTGTATTATGTCACAATGTTTTAAGGAAATTAACGCCGAAATTGAGAGAGAATTTTTTCTAAGAAAAACAAGAGATTTAGGTCAACAAAGACTTCCATCATTCAGGGTTAAAAATAGGGTTATGTCGACAGAATAACAAGTACTTAAGGCATAAGGAAGGGGGACGCCTTCTTTACCCTTAAGTGTCTAAATTTTCAAATAAGGTCATAACAAAACTTCTGAACGCAGAATGGGCGGAGTCGTAATGCAGTGTAATCCCTGGAAAAGGTAGATCTCCTTGGGTTTCCAGACAGTCCGATTTATTTAATTTTGGAATATCAAAGTTAATTTATTAAGGGGTTATATCTTGATTCCACGTTACATGCAAAAAATAGTCATCGACATTGTTTATTTGAACCCGTTGTGTTATAGTCGTTTTATTTGTTCAATTTTATACATTGTATAAATTGTATAATCTTCCTTAAGAAGTTCCGGTATTTTCCCGTTCTCTTATTAAGTGACCCGTTGAGTGAGAGTGCAATACCCTGTATGACCAACCCATGGATTAAACGCTACGTTAGCAAAAGAACAGTAAGTGCCTGGATTTCATTCTCTGACTTGATCCACAAATTAAAAATAATCTATTCCACAAATTGATATTGTTAAGGCATTGTTTGTAATGATGGATAAAGAAACAACCCCATAAACTTACACCACCTTGTACATCTACATAATATTTAGAAAATAAAGTCTTGTTAAATAAGTTTAATAAGTTCGTTTTCATAAACTTTCCGATTAACATTATTAACCATAAGATTTATATATTTACCGAGCTAGATAAAAAATTAATCTCCTTATATTGACAATAAAATTTATAGGTACGATAAAATTCTATCTTAAAATAGCCTTATCATTCATTTACCTGTAATAATTCCAGTTCATCAGGTTGCTCTTCTCCCGGCTTTAACTCGCATAACATCTCACCCAAAACACTCATATTACTCTGAACAACATCTAATTCACTCTGCAATTTTGCTCTTTGTTCGGGAGTTAAATATCCCGTCGGGCCGGGAACGTCGCCTTCCGGGGTTGTAGGTTGAGGCGCATGAGGTTCAGTTACCACTCTAGCGGAAGTAACACTCTGCAAGTACAACATTAAGAAACAAACAGAAAACGTCTAAATAAGCTTATTTCATTGCAAAATGAAAGTTGTGGTCTTTATTGAAAGCTCCTCCTATTTTAAATTTCTTACTTTTTTTGGAGTATGAATAGGAGCTAAAGAATCCAAATCAGTAGGAGGAAATTCTATTCCTTTGGCGAGCAGGTCTTGATAAACAGTTGTTACACCAGACATCTCAGGTTGATTTTGGAATGCACTAGCCCAGGATTGTATTAAACTTAAAACTTTTTCTTGAACGGCAGTTGGTGGATCATTTTTTGGTCCTATTAATTTTACCTACAAAAAATTTAGATGTTTCGATTCAGTCATTATGAAGTATTTTATACTTATGTCCCACAGTATTATTAGAAAGTAAAATTTTAACCCAATAAATCAATAAAGTTTGTCTGGTTGTAGGTTACACTTTCTATTTAACTCAATTTATCCAAAAAAATTGGGGATATTAGAAATAGTTCAAATTTATTGGTCAATTTTGGGAATTTTTACATACATGTTCATTATTGCAATTACGTTAGTCCGGCATAAGTCTATCATGAATGCTGGTTTACTCTTATCATGATTGATATACAGTGAATTGTAATAATTTATCACCTGATTTCTTAAAAAAATTATTCAAACAAAAATTACATGTTAAACATATTTTAAGGGCAAATAGTTATTATAAAAATTAAAAACTAAAGTTATGGTCTTAAGTCAGTTGAACATGTATAAAAACGCCCAGCAATAAAATTTAATGAGTTTCATAGGTGTCCCTAAAAAAGTTTTCTGCTAAAGGTATAAAATAATATTAATTTGTATATAATGTGTAGAAAATTTCTATTATATGTTCATTTGGCCAACAAGAGATTTTAATTATTTATGTCCTCAAACAATTTTATTACATTGACAGTAAATTTTGGTTATGACATACCTATCAAAAAACATATACATTTTCCTTAAAATATATTACTCGCCAAGAACGATTGGGAAGGTATGAACATATCCTTGCCAGGAAAGGTTGACAGTTTAGGTTAGAAGTTATTAAATAAAAATTATCAACATTAAAATAATTCCACATTGCTGCACTACACTGCTAAGCAATTTGTCAACAACTGAAATTTATGGCGCAGTCACCCTGTGTGGCTGTGTTTGTGCGGCGTTTGCCTTCAACTGGTCGTATACATTTCTACCACCTCCACGTTTAGTTCGACCAGACCTGTATACGAGTATGGCTAAATAAATATGGGAAAAAATATTTGAAATATTTATATATTTCATATTGCTGCATAGCGACCAAACCTGGTACATACTGTCTAGCTCTTTGGTCTTCAATTGAGATCGGAAAGACTATACTAATGATGCCAACTTAATTTGACATAGTTCATTCTGTTTGTGTTTTGCCAAAGGTTTGTTTATTTCTTTTGTGGACAGTAAAATACATTATTAAACAGAAGTAATGAGTAGAGCTCAACATTTTGACATGTAAATGGTGGTTTATTTTAACATTTTTAACATGGTAATTTAAATTTCTTAATGACAATACTGATTTGGCAAGCAAATGTCAGGCTCTAGTAATCAGATCAGAAAACCTATTCAAACGCATTATTTTTATTGTCTGCACAATTAGTAATTTTTCTTACCAACTCCTGAATAAATTCTTTGTTGCAAACTAGGACATGAAACTTTTTTCCACAATTTTTTACGCACGTCTCAAGTATAGTTAATGTGTACATAACTACAGTATAATTTTTTCCTGCATTTTGCGAAAGTCGTTTGCGAATGGCCTTAATGGCATCCCGTGGTCCTTCCTCTGTCTCGTTTACTAGGTCACATATTTCCATATTAAGTGCCCAGTTTTCAGATGCCAAAGTTCCATCTGTAGCTTGTTCTATAACAAACCACAAGTTAGTATCCTATGATGCCCGTATTTAAATAAAAAAGGATGTTAGCCATATATCTAAGAAATAGTCCATTGTTTAAGTGCCTCTTTTTCAAGATACAGATATTAAATAAAAACTATAATTCAAAAAAAGATCTTTATTAATAATTGTTTTTTTCAGTAGAAATTTCGCATAGACTTTTATCCTATGATGGTACATGTTTTGTATAATTTTAACAAACGATAATTAAAGCAAAACAAAGTATATGTCAAAGATTCAAATGTACTATTTTTTGAGACCAAGATTGTTTCCTTTGCTTTATTAATTACTTTATTAATAACTTATTTTGATTCAAGAAATTTTTACGCTTACATTGTCCATCTATTTTAAAGACACCCTGTATAAATAAGGTATGCTTCATATATTTTATCTTCCTGGATTCATAAAATAATCAATTAATTAGTCAAACAATAAAAAAAACGATTATTTAAAAAAGGTAAATAATTACAGCAGCAGCAGCAGTTAGTTTCTGTTACACAGCAGATTACTATCACAGTCAATTATTTCTATACAAATTTAAAATATATACCTAAAATCTATAATTTCTGTTTAAAAAAGTTTGCCTTCTAATTATGTAGCAACAACACCTTGTTAGATAAATGTGACAGACCATCAAACGCATCCAGTAAGATACTAGTATTATTTAGATAACATTCCACCAAATTATTAAATACGAAAACCACAAGATTTGTAGTATACACGGTATCCCAGAAAACAGTCCTCTAACTGCAGTCAGATTCCTGAGGTAAAAACAACTAAATTTAACTCACCTTCTTTCAAAATGCTTAGTTTAAATGTTACAGGGTGTTATTTGTTGTCATTTGTGCCCGAGATCTGACAAGAATATAATTTAAATACAATCATCTTTAAAAGTTTGATTCTCTATATCAGGTGGGGAGTGTGGGGATGTTTGACTTCGTTCTAGGGATCTTTTAACCAAAACAACTACATCTGTGAATTTTGTGTTAATATAGCATAAATCACTTCTTAATTTTTCAGAAAATTGCGGAAAATTTTAAAAATTATGTTTCCACAAACTTTTTTTATTTATTCAGAAGCAGAAACTGGAAGGACCTCAAAAAATATTTAATTGATATATTTGGGTCGTATTGCTGTAACTAATACAGTTTACTATGTAAAATACCAATATAAATGCTGACCAAGGAAAACAATATGTACAGTTCAACTTATTTTATCTGACCACTGAAGGTCAGGTGTCCAGTGGAAAAATATAGGAGCGGCCCACTCATTTGGTTATCAGAACTCGTAGAGTAAACTTTATACATTCTCGAAAAATATTTTACAATACTATTAATAAATTAAATCAGAATAAATAAAATTATAATAATTAAAAATATATCATTATGTAAATAATTGAGTTTTAATGCATTTAAAGGCAGTAGGTAATATCAAAAGTATTACTCATTCTTGCTTCCTTTTTTTAATTGTACTTTAATCGAGACTTTAATTCCTGAAATAGGTTGAACTGTCCCTACATAATACCATCTAAAATTTTCTTACAAATTAATTTCGTGTAAGTATTACTTTACTTATTAATAGGTCTAAGGACATATTTGGATCCTAACTCCATTTACGATCGGAAAAGGTACTTTTGTAGGAAAAAAAAACAATATTATATGAAAATCATATAAGAGAATATAGATTTTAATGATGTTAAAATTCTTATTTTGTAATATAACACGAATTTTACTACACTACAAATGTAATTCACTCTAATCTTACAAGTTCATATTATTTTCAATATATGATAGCTACTTATTACTTATTAAATAAAACCATAAAATGTTTTATTACACTGTACTACCTGATTTCTGTTTGTAATTTTAGATATTCTCCCAGGTAAATACACAAATATTTGTGCTGTATTATGACATAGCAAAATATTGAATTTAATAGATATACAATGTTGCACA
Source organism: Anoplophora glabripennis (assembly GCF_000390285.2). NCBI lineage: Eukaryota > Metazoa > Arthropoda > Insecta > Coleoptera > Cerambycidae > Anoplophora > Anoplophora glabripennis. The sequence goes on along the minus strand of NW_019416322.1, from coordinate 17,079 downwards.
ATGTTTAGATAATACCTATATGTACCTACTTCTTGGATTTGATTTTACTTTTCACTACTTAGGATAATTTTCATATAGGTACTTATAGTAGGTAGGGTAGGCAATTATATATGAATAATTAGTTATTTAATTGGTATTTAACAAACAATTTGTAAGAGATTGAACATTGACAAAGTAAATACTGTTACAAGATTCTATCCATAAAAGTGATTAATGTTAATAGTTAATTATAAACATGAATAGCTTAACTGGTTGTCAATAAAAACAAACCTTAATCTATTTAATATGACTACATTTTTCGGCATTAAAGTATTATTGACTATAAATAAACATTTTCTTTATACGTACCAATTTTACTCCCTACAGCCGTGGAAAATGGATTTCCAATTAATGCGTTGGACAGAAAAGACATTTTGGTTTTATTTCAAAATATTTGCTGTGCACTGTGCAATTAGTTTGACACCCATCAATGTCAACGTTGTCAAATGTCAAAATAAGAAAATGCACAAAACAATAGGCGATTTTTAATGTTACAGCGGGTTAAACCGACCTTTTAAACCACCTACGTTTCAACCGTACTTATTCGCCGCCATTATTCTATGGCTAGAAATTGGCCTCAATGATTTGGGATCGAGGGGGATTATCCCTCTTTATCCTGCCTCATCTCGTGTAGGCCTGGACAGCCTTCGTAGGTGGGCCCCATCCGTCGTCTACCCCGACCGCAAATGCGGCCGGTGTAGGCGCTTTGTGGGACCTCCTTTTGTCCTGGCTGGGCCCCGCCGGCTAGGGCCCTTTCTTCTGGCGCTCTTCTTGCTTCGCCGGCTCGTCTGTGTAAACCCCGGGGGTAGTGTCATGTTTATGTGTGGTATGGTTGGGTAGGGTAGTGCGGCTATGCAGCCTGGGATGCGCTTTGCTAAGGTGGCCCTTAGGCTAGCGCGGGAGGGGAGGGTTAAGGAGGGTATGGGGGGTGTGTGTGTGTGTGTGTGTGTGTGTCGTTGTCTTCGTTTCTTGATCCTGGCTGTCTCTGAAACAGAAAAGGTTAGCGGGCAGGGGGGGGGTCATTGGGGTGGTCACCCAGGGTCAAAAAGTTGGTGTCTAGGTCTTTTGTGTTTGTCGGTCACGTCGGGTACGTAGTCAACGGCTTGCCTGAGGAGGGGATTGTCATGTCTAGCGGCTACGTCAAATCGTTTCTCCGCGTTTTGTCTTATTGTCTGTGTAGCGTTTGTGTATTGTAAGTCTCGTAATATGTCAGTGTTTCTTACGTACCAGGGCGCGTCGGTGGCCGTGCGGAGGGCTATGTTTTCCACAGCCTGTAATGACTTTAAGTGGCTTTTTGCCGCGTGACCCCACGCCGTGGAGGCGTAGGTTAGCTGCGGTTGAAGTACCACCTTGATAAGCGTTCGCTTATTCCTTAAACTGAGGGTGTTTCCACCTTTGAGTAAGGGATAGAGCCTAGCCCTGGTGGTCTTCGCTCGCGCCACCGTCTCCACGATGTGCGGTTTCCACGTGAGACGCTGGTCCATCGTCACGCCCAGGTATCGTGTTTGTCGATTCCAGGAGATGGGTTCCTGGGATAGTGTCAGTCTGTCAAGGTTTTGTGGGATTTTTCGTTTGGTAAAAAGGATAGCCGAACTTTTGTTGGGATTAATTTTGACTTTCCACCTGTTGCACCAGGTTTCAAGTTGGTCTAAGGAGCTTTGGAGGAGGTAGACGGAATATCTAGGATCTACGGATTGGGATGTGATTGTCAGGTCGTCGGCGTATAAGTATATGTTGGTGTTGGGGGGATGTGGGATGTCGGAGTTGTAAATGGTGTATAGGTGTGGGGACAGGACGGTGCCCTGGGGGACACCGGCCTCCATGGGACGGGTGGTGGAAAGGGAATCTTGGATTTGGATGCGGAATTTTCGGTGGTGTAGGTAGGATTTTATGAGTTTGGTAAAGGATATGGGATATTGGTTGGTGAGCATTTTCATCAGTAGGCCTTCATGCCAAACCGTATCGAAGGCCTTTGCGACGTCCAGGAAGACAGCACCAGTGTACTGTCCCCTGTTGAAGGCCGCCGTGATGTGCTCGGTAAGGCGAAGGATTTGGAGTTCAGTGGAGTGATTGGGTCGGAAGGCGAACTGCTCGTCTGGAATGACTTGCAGTTCTTGGGAGTGGGTTCTTAGACGGGTTAGGATAATTTTTTCTACCACTTTGCTCATAGCCGGGAGCAGGCTAATGGGCCGGTAGTTGGATGGGATGGTGTGATCTTTGTTGGGTTTTGGGATAAGGATTATGTTTGCTGTTTTCCAGCGGGTAGGGAAGTGTCTTAGTCTGAGTGTCGCGTTTGTTATGTTTAGTAGGGCCATGAGGCCCTTGTGTGGTAGTCGTTTAAGTGTCGTGTTATGTATATTGTCGGGTCCGGGGGCTTTTCTGTTTTTAAGTCTGCGTATTGTCAGTCTTAGTTCGTCAGGTGTTGCGGGGGGGATTATGTCATTGTCTGGCTCTCTGTCGACGCGTCGGGCCGCGCGCTCAGCCACTATCTCGAATTCCTCGTCTTCGTCGGGCAGCTGAGGCAGTCTACACTGCAGTTCCAGGCTATCGGCGAAAGCCTCGGCCTTTTCCTGGTTCGTGTAAACCACCCCCACACTACCGTGGATTGGAGGAATTTTACGGCGAGCGGTCTGTCGCAGGGCCCTCTGCGTTTTCCAGAGGCTGTTGTCTTGTGGATCCAGCGACTCCAGGTGCCTAGCCCAGTTATCCTGGGCCAGTTCATCCAGAGCCGCCTTCACCCGTCTGTTAAGTACGTTTAAGTCATGTCTGTGTCGGGGGAGTCGGGTGCGGGTGGCAAGCCGTTTCGCACGTCGTCTGTCACGTATTAAGTTTTTTATGTCATCGGGGAGGGTGCCCCGGGGGTTTGTCAGTCGGGGGACAATAGTCTCCGTCGTAGTCTGAGTCAGGGCGTTTTTAATGTCAGTCTCAAGGGAGAGGATTGCCGCCTCCAGATCATGGGTGGTTTCGTACTTATTCAGATTGCGAATTTAAACAGTAAGAAGTTTCGAGTTCTCATGCAATAGTTTCGAACATAGAAATTGAAATCTACTAGAACGTACTTATTTAGCGATATTCATCCATGGTAGCAGCCATTTTGGTTGTAGTTCCTGACATTTGCAACCATAGATAAACTACTATTTTATGCAACGGCTATATAATACAATGGGTGTATTAACGTAGCAGGCAAAATTAACTGGTTTCTTCTGGACTTAGCGTTAGTCTGGATCTACATGCATTCGTGATCACGGATCCGTTGTAACCACATGACCATCAACATCCAATTGTGCATCAGTAAACCGACTTGACAATCCGTCAAGGTCAAAACGGATGAAAGTTGGTTAATGTTAATTTCAACTTTGTACATATCACGTAACCGTTCCAACGAGATCATTGTAGTACAATGACAGAGAAAGTATGTATAAACAGTCACGGACGTTACATGTGGATGGACCAAATTTCGCATATACATACGTTACATTCATAGTTAAAACATTGCTCAGTTACAATAACTTTATGCTCGGTAAATACATAAGGTAAGTTCGATATTAAGATCTGGATGTATCTCTTTGTATTTTCATTTATTGCAGATAGAAAAAGAAAAAATACATCCAAAGCATCTAGATATTAATACCAAACCATCCTACATTTGCAAAAAATACTATAACAGTTCATAAAATGGGCGTCCCTCACAATTTTTGTATCTTTTTCTTATTCTAATCCAGTTCCGCTCAATATAGCTCTGTCAAAAAAACAACAACCAAAATGGCTGCACCGGATACCTGATCTTTATAGTAGCTTATGTTGATCCTACCATGTGTCGTCTGTTTTCTACTATCTCCATGGTTTTGACTTTGACATTGGCAAAACAGTATTTGTTTTTTTATAGAAGAGGACCATAGTTGAGAAATCGGTGTTACTGTTGAAAAAGTGCTTGTTTTTGTATGTTTTGAAAATGTCACTTGATTTAAGTAAAAACAATGCATCATTACAGAATGCTTGGAAAGATGTTTTAAATGAAAAAAGTAAAACAAATTGGTAAGGTACTTTTTATTTTTTTATCAATAAAAATCTCTGTACTTACTAAGCAGTAAATAATATTGAAGTACCTAATATATAATATTACCTATTTTTTATTATTTACAAATTGGAAATGTTTGTTTTCTGATAAGGATAAGTAATGTACTACAATGTAGGTTTAAAAAACTATACTTACCTACTAAAATTCAAGATTATTATCTAAAAAAATGTTAATAATTTGGAAAAAACATATTGCAAATGAAGGTTTTGTTACAAATACAATTTAATTATTAAGAAATTAAAAAAATATTGATGTAGAACTTTGAATTTTCTAAGGAATAATAAGCAGCAATTTTCCGAATTTGTGATGTTTTCCTAAAATTTAAACACTAACTTGGTACTTAATGCAGCAAAGAATACTTTTTTTATAATTCAATTTATATAGATATATGTTTACTTAAGTAATAAGAAATAAGAATAAATTAGAAGTTTTAGTGAAAATTTAAAATTCACCCTGTATATCTACAAATTTTGAGCCATGATTAAGGACCAGGCCTCATTTTGTATTTTTTTTATCCCAAGTTATGGAAAATTAATGTCACATTTTCGTGCAATAAGTGTTTACCCATCTTCTCAATAATTTTTTTAAAAATCTGGATTCTTGTAAACACGGTACTACTTCAGCTTTGCTGCATGTAACTGATAAGCTTTTTAAAATATGACTGATGAGAATGTCTGCCTACTTTCTGATGCTGTTAGATTATAGTAAAGCATTTGACACTATTGATCATCGTACTTATGCTTAAGTTAAAATATTTTGGTCTCAGACTTGATACATTTTTTTTTCAAATTATTTCTTATACCTAGAAGTTGTTATTGACAATAATTTTTCATATTTAAGTAAAATTAATACAGGTGTTCCACAAGGAAATGTGTTAGGTCCATTATTATTTTCCATGTATACTACTGATTTATGCCATTATTTGGATTATTCCATCTTACATCAATATGCTGATGACTGCCAACTAATATTTCATTCCTCCAAGAGAACTATTAAAATAACTGTTCAAAATATTAATGCAGATTCTTCGATATCTCTTAACAATGGTTTAATTTTAAATGAAGCTAAAACTAATCTACTTTTCAGTAAGAACGACCCTAATTTTACAATAAAAATTAATAATAAACTTATCGTATCTAAGAGTTGTTGCAGAAACTTAGTACTTAGTTTTTCTGAACATAAGAAGTATTATAAAAAAATAGTTGTTTATTTATTTCTAAAGATTGTCTCAGTCAACAAGTGGTACTTTAATTCTTAGTTATATGTCATACTGTGATATAGTTTATTGGCCAGCTATTTTAAATAAAGATAAGGAAAGTATTCAAAAAAAAAAACAAAATTGTATTTAGCTTGTCTCATATATAAAGTTAAATGTTAAAATGTTCCAAATATTTATACAATAACTCATTAAAAGGTAGCAGCTTTCACAATTAAAAATTTTCATCTATTTACTCTTTCAGAGAACAGTTCAAAGTATTCTAAAAGAATTTTATAATATTTACAAGTTAATATGTGTTATTTTCTCCAATTGTGGTTTCCGTTATTTTTTGGTTTCCTTTTTTAACATGACTGTATTCTATGTAATATTTACTGGGATGATTGGGTGGAAGAGCAACGATGTTCAACTTTACCATCTCTGTTCACTTAGATGTTAATTGTTTTATTAATATGAATAAAGGCATTTTATTATTATTGTTATTATATAAATTCATAGCCTGCATTTAAATAAAATTGCGGTAAAAATTTAATAAATCGTAGATATTCATGTATTTAGAAAGAAAAAGATATTTTTATTGGTATCTGATGTATAATCGACTAACTAAAGTATTAAGATCCTAATAAAATTTAGTAATACAGTACAATTTTTTTTTCAGGGCCCTGTTCGGATATGAAGGACAAACAAATTCATTAAAGGTGGTTTCTACTGGCTGTGAGGGAATTGAAGAACTGAGAGAAGATCTCAATAGTGGAAAAATAATGTACGCCTTTGTCAAAATGACTGATCCCAAAACCTCATTAGACAAATACGTTTTAATAAACTGGCAAGGAGAAGGAGCAAATACAGTTAGAAAGGGAATGTGTGCGAATCATTTACGTGACATAGAAAAATTTTTTAGAGGGGCTCATTTAACTATAAATGCAAGAAACGAAGACGAAGTTGAACCGGAACTTATAATTGAAAACCTGAAGAAAGGAGGCTCTGAATATAGATTTAAGGTGAAACCGGAGATAATAGAACCTGTCGCTCCAGTAGGTACTACTTATCAAAGAGTAAATCCAGTTAAAGAAATAAATTCGCAAGAACGTGATCAGTTCTGGAGGAAGGAAGAGGAAGAAGAAAGGAAACGTTTAGACGAGGAGAAAAAGAAAAAACAGTCTGAAATATACAAATTGGAGCTGGAAATTGCTCAAAGAGAAGAGAAGGAGACAAAAATGAGAGAAGAACAGACTTTAATAAGAAACAACACTATCGATCAGATCAGGCAATCTGAAAAACAAATTGCTATAGAAAGTGGGAAGGAATTCACCAGTAAGATACCTGAAAAACCGGTTAGGAACTCTATTTTAAAGTCTCAGCAAATTATTAATGAAGTTTCCGAGTAAGTATAAATTTGTTAAAAAAATATGATTAGATATACATTGATATGCTGCTGCAAATTCAGCATGTATTAAGTTTAATAGATAATTTTTTTGACTTGTTGAGGGACGGCCAGTGTTTGAGATCACTAATTGATCTAGTCTCGCTGAATTTTTCAATTAATCTCTTCACAATTGATGAAATTAAACTATTCCGACCATATTTTGTAAGAAAATTGCGGACTGTAGCTGTCAAACTTTCATTGTTTTTAAAATATTGCTCAACAATGATAACGCTTTGTTTTTTCGTATATTGCTCCATTTTTAAAACCCTGAACTGGTAGCTTTCACGCTGTATTTTTTTTGCCAATGGGCTACACTTTACCGCATAAATGGCGCAAAATTCAAATCTTGTGTGAATATTGGGATACCCAATGTAAATAGGTACCCAAATCAAAGAAGCATGGCTCGATAGACATTCTAACCTCATTAACCAAGTAGCTACACTTGTCTGCTTTATAAGGAATTTTAGGCGTAGATAAACCTCAAAATAGAGTACTGAAGCTTTGAATTTTTAAGGAAAAATTTCATTTCAGATTGTCTGTCGAGAATAATATGTACAATAAAATTGATAACACGAGCGATGATGAAAATAATCAATTTTCAACAATTAAACGGTCTCCCAAAGATAATATTAAAAATTCTCCTGCGTCAACTCCTGTAGAGAAAAGTAGTTCCCAAGAAAATAAAGGCGATGTACTGGAAAATGTCGAACAAATAACCGATCAACAATTTGTGGACGAATATATTTATGGTTTGGGTAACCCATTATTTCGGGCTAGGGCTTTATATGACTATCAAGCAGGTAAATATATTATTTTAAGAATATTTTTCTACTAATCATTTTATTGATGTGACAAAAACCTGGCCTACTACGATTTATTAGTGTCGTTTTTCCAGAAAGTGGTATTAGGCATTTTTTTTATCAAAAAGATAATATTACTGGTGTAATGAATTATAAATACCAAGTTATTAAACAAAATATTGGAAAACAGTATAAATTAAATTTTAGTTTTCTCCACCAAACCTCATTCCAGTCGGACACATTTTTCCAATCGTCTTCTTAAATTTAAAAATACTTTACATAGCTCCCGTCGAGTAGTTTCTGCTCAAGCTTGTCTTATCCGGTTCTTTAGGTCATCCAAATTCCTTGGTCTGTTTTTATAAACTTTTTGTTTTATAAAACCCCAAAAGTAAAAGTCCATAGGGGACAAATGAGGAGATATTGGTGGCCATTGTACTACTGGACTCATTCTCCCAATCCACTTATTCCGAAACTGGTGTAACTAATTAATGACTGCGACAGTGTTGTGGATTGGAGCTCCACTCAACTGTAAATAAATATTTATTTTTTCTGATAAAGGAATATCCTGTATAATGTCCCATAATTCATTATTTATAAACTGAAGAAATACTTCACCATTTAAGTTATTACAAAAATAGAAAGGATCTATTACCCTGTGCTTTGAAATTCCCCAAACACATTAACTTTCTGGGAATATTGCCTCTTTGCTGCAATTACAAAATTAGGATTATTTTCATTCCAAAATCTGATATTTTGAGAAGATACGAATTTGTTTGCCGTAAAGGTAGCCTCATCAGTGAACGTAATATTGCCCAGAAAATTATTATCATTTAAATAATTTCCCTGTGCCCACAAACAAAATTCCATTCCAATGTCTGAAGAAACTTGGGGGAAATGCATACTACATATTAATTACTAAATTTCTTACCAGTTTCATCAAACAACTTGTTGATTCTGCGAACAGTAATGTAAGATATGATTTTATTCTGGTGCCGCCCATTAAATATTTCTGCAATTTCTCTAAAACGAAGGAAATTTTCACCCCTTAATCAAACAATTTCAATTTTTTCTTGTAAAGATAAATATTCTGCCACGACTGCAAGAGATTCTTGCTTTATAACACTAAATAGTTTATCACTAACAATTAAACGTCAAAAATGTCAACAATAAAGCTTTCATTTTTCATCATAGCCTCCTGTATTATTATTTATCCTTACAGAAAGTATTTTTAAATTTAAGAAGGTTTGGTGGAGAAAACTAAAATTTATATTGTTTTGCAATTTTTTTTTTAACAACTGTATTTATAATTCAGTACATTTTTACTATGGCCGCAATCGAAAGTGTTAAATTTATAGTGTTTGTATGTTTTCTTTGTCCGATTGGTACTTGTTTTCACTTTCATGGCAATCTTTGACCTGCTTATTATAATTTTTAGTTATCTGATTTTTCGATGTTTGACCATAAAAAAACACTCAATAGACATTTGGCGATCAAATTTGGTATATGAGTATTTTAATGGATGTTGAATAACCTGGTAATATTATCTTTTTGATAAAAAAATGCCCAATACCAGTTTCCTTCCTGGAAAAACGCCTTATTAAAAAATCGTAGTAGGCCAGGATTTTGTCACGTCAATAAAATGATTAGTAGAATATAACCTCCCTTCAGGATACTATTTGTAAAAAAATTGGTTTGCGGGAAGCCTTCTCACATTTCCAGAGGTGTTAACCTGAAAATCGGGACACGGTCTATGTTATTAACGATTATTTGAAATGTGACTGAAAATAACATCCAATGTTGAAGATGCTATTATTATTATTAATTTATATCTCGTAGTATTAATTTTGTTTTTAAGAGTACTTATTCAAGAAGTTTAATATTTATGAAAATCAACGACTTTTTCAGCCGATGATACGGAAATTTCCTTCGATCCTGGTGATATAATTACTAATATAGAACAAGTTGATGAAGGATGGTGGCAAGGTTTAGCTCCTGATGGTATTACTTATGGGTTGTTTCCAGCAAATTATGTAGAACTAATAGAGCAATAGTTTTCCTATGAGTATGATGATAAAGAGAAAAATGTACTGCCTTGATTTACTTTGTTTAAAGAATGAACACAGTAGTCTGTTAAAAAGCATAATTTACATTAAGTAATTCATAGCAATTATAATAATTGTATTTATACTTGTTAGGTTTTTAAAACATAATATAAATGTGATAAAAATTAAAAATGAAAAAGCATCACATTTTATATCTACTATCATCGCTTTTTGAACATATTCATTGTAATAATTGTATGAACATACGTTATTTGTATCAAATTTTATATCAATAATGATTAAATCAATTATTCGAGCTATATGCACAATACAATTTTTTATCAATAAACAGTTATTTCTATTACTGACAATAATATTTACTTTTTCTTCCTACGGTTATGAGTTTTATACTATTCCAAATATATCTCGGTAGCCTTTTAGAATAAAGAATATTTATACTGTTAACAGGAGCTGGTATAGCAAATTGCTCCTTGGATAGTCAATACAAAATTAATGACATGCATGTGAAATCAACATATATTGTATAAAACGATCATTACATATGTTTTTTGCTTAATAAATTACTTTTATATGAAAACACTTAAAATATTGTCTTATTTGCCTTTTATAACTTAAGAGTGACGTCTATCCTGAAGTAAGTATTAGCATACAAAATGTCGCGGAACGCTGGCACTTGTTTCATATGGCGACATAGCCCCACGTTGGGCGCCATGTTCCGGTAGTGTTTTTGGGCTGGATTCAGGATTGTCTGTCTCCTGGACGGGTTCCAGTTGCTCTGAGACCAGCCAGCTTCTCCCCGGAGCATCATCAATAGGTTTGTAACGCGTATGACGGGACGAGGAAAACCGTGTTTAGGACCCCTCTTCACTTCCGGTGCAGACGCGCTGGTCGTTGGCTCGGGGGCTAGAGGGCTTCGTCGGCGGTTGTAGGGAGGTTGCGGCACAGGACGCGGTTATCACGGGGGGTGGCTACGCCGGCTTGGTGTCGTCTTTGCGGCTCGACGTTAAGAAATTCAAAAGGTTGTTGAAAATTTTCAAAAGGTCGACGATTTTCTTAATTCGCCGTCTGAGGCCATTTGACGGGTGTGGTGGACGTTTGGGTATCTTCATGCAATGTGTTGAACGTCTGCATGTTTTTACCCAAAATATTCAAATGCTCATAACTTGTGGGGTAGAAATAAAAATTTGAAAAAATTACTCCAAATGGGTACTAAATAATCCCAAAAAATCAAGAAAATTAAAAATGGTCGGATCATGACCTTAATAATTTGGAATGGAACACCCCATATACAGGGTGGGCCATTAGTGAGAAAGTAAAATAACTCCCTTGTTATTCATAATACAGAAAAAAGGTTTATATAAAAGTTGTACAGAATCAAAAAACCTAAAGGACAAAATTAATTTGAAACACACAGGGCGATGAGTAAAAACCGGACACTCCAGATATTACATTTTAAATGGAACACCCTGTTTATTTATAAACATAGATTTCTGAGAAAATTATAGAGAGAATATATGGCAATATAAACAGTTTAACATGTAGAAAATTCTTCGAATTTTGGAAAAAACATGTCCTCGAAGAAGTTATATTAACTTTTCAACTACTAACACTTAGAGCAAAAATATTTGACAGTTATAGGCAAATGTTAGGCAAAGACTCCTATACTCCACCAAATTAATTTTGTTAGGTTACTTGATTCTGTATAACAAGGGAGTTATTTTGCTCTCTCACACTAATGGCCCACCCTGTATATTTAATTTTGTTTTTATGTTTTAGATTGAAGAAATTTAAATTTATAGCACTTATACATGAGAACAGAAAAGTTTAGATTACATGTACTCACCTTAAAGAATACGATTATAAAAAATTTGGCATCCTATCAATTGAAAAGAAGCCATTACCTGGTGTCAACAATCTTCCATTGAATTGTGTCTTCTTAATTAAACACCCTGTATAAACGACGAGAATAAAAGAAATGACGGCAAAATGTGTAAAGATTTATTTTAATATTAGACATATGCAAGATTTAATATTCATGGTAATACAAAAATAAGTACATTTATTCTATTATTTAGTCTATTATCTAATTCGAGTCAGTTACTTAGATATGTTACAATTTCCTATTATATACATGGATAAAATATATTTTAAATTTAACGATCATAACTGTAAAAAAATATATAGATATGACCCTATTATTTGAATGTACAAATAACGTTCTTCAATTCTTATAGTTACAAGAACAAAACACATCAATCACAGTGTATAATCACATTACGGACGGATAAAAACAAACGATATCGTGTTTTGCATCATTTCTCATCATATCATTTTTCCAATTTGAAAATGATACTGAAAAATAAAATAGGAAATGGAGATTACAAAAAAATAAGGCCAATTATTTGTACCGAAGAATTGAGGTACATAAAATTTATTAAATAGGCCTTTGATGTTTTACTTCAAGAAGTTGGGGATGATTTTCAACAATGTTGAGTAATATGCCTTCAATGTAAGTCCTCAATTGTCTATTAACTTCTTGTTGCTCTTTTAAAGCTTTCTGCACCTAAAATAGAATCCAATCAATACGACATTAGGACACTAACATAGAACAAAAGTGGGGACTCGCAGAATATTTAACTTTTAGAAATGGAGTCGTTTCCACTCATGGGTTACAAAATTTATTCAAACACGAATTTAAAATTTTTCTTAGTTAACATGATATTATGACTTAGAAGTGGGCTGGAGGTATTCAACATGTTACCGTCGTACTGATAACGGCAACGAATTTTGAGAACAGAGTCAAAAGAATACACCATTTTGTTTGCTTTTAGGTTTTTATAACGATTCCATATTTTCAGATATTTTATTTTCGTAAAAAGTATTTAGAGGAAAATAAGTCTCAAGAGTTCAAAAAAAACCAAAAAATGTAAACACAGCTATTTCTTACTTTTACCACCTAATTGCATTGTATCATCTCTTTATCTGTGGTGTCACAATGTTTGTAAAAATTTACAATAAACTTTTCTTCCATTGCTAAAATACACTGTTATATTTTGTTGCAAGCGTTTGAGACCTAGATTACCATTCCGAGGGTGTATCTAGTAGGCTGAACAAATCGACTAGCGTGACGCTCTTCCTCGAAATACCTGTTATAGGTGGCGCTGAGAATCATCCGACAACTATGATGATTACTCTACAACGCTACCGGAGGTAAAAGTGTCCTGCAACACCTGTTGTTTACTAAGATTTTGACATATGTGGTGGTTTCACCCAAAATAGAGGTTTGGTAAAATAAATACTCGACACATTTGAAAATAATAGAGTAGCCATTAAGTAAGATGTTCCTGGTCATGTGTTTTCACAAAGTACTGTACATTGTTAGAGGAATTTAGTATAATCCAACAGTTCCAACACATAGTTTTTATTATCGAAATGAGACGTTCAAGAATTTTCATCACACGACTTGTTTGACGGGTCATGAAAAAACCGCGGGGTGCTATTAAATTAGAGGGTTGAAATTGAAGATAGGGGTGAAAATGCACTTTTGCAGTTTTTTTAAAATAGCACGAAAATAAAGCAAAATTTCGGTATAGTTCATAGGAAAAATTATGTAAAGAATTGAATTTCCCATCGAAATGGCTTATTTAAAAAATTTAAAAGGAAAATTTTATACAAAAAGTCGTCAACAAATAAAAAGCAGAAAATAAGATTTTTTGATTTTATTTACTTTTTTGACTGTAAGTTGTGAAAATCTTTATTTATTATTAACAAAACTTTTGAAAGAATTTTTTATTAAGTAAAGAACCAATTTGTTGTAAAAGTAATAAGAATTATAATCATTATGTTAAAAACGACGAAAATCTAAAAAATATTTAAGTTTGACCGGTTATAACTCAGTAAATATTAGTCCAAAAACTTTTGAAAATGCATCATTTCGAAGGGAAACTCATCTAGTTTTTTGTACAGCAATTTTCTTTGCCTACTTCTACTAAAACAAAAAATTAGTCAAAAAAGTAAAATAAAAATTAAAAAATCTTGCTTATTTTAAAATTGTTCAACGAATTTTTGCATAAAATTTTTCTTTTAATTTCTTTAAATAAGCCATTTCTATGGGAAATTTAATTCTCTACAAAATTTTTTCTATGAACTATACCGAAATGTTGCTTCGTTTTCGTGCTATATTAAAAAAACTGCAAACGTGCATTGTCGTTGCGTGCGCATCTAGGTTTACGCAGTACAGTAGCAGAAGTAGGGTGGGGAGTCTCGCTTACGTACGCGATGACGTCAATTCTGCGCGCGCCTCTAGTCCTGTGGAGTGGGGTAAAGGGCGTGGCCTGGGGTACGTCCCCAGCACCGCTGCGCGCGCTCCTAGGCCTGCGCATTAGTGATGAAGAATTATTTAATTACCAAAATAAACAATTTTATTTATTGTAATTTATTCCTTTATCTCGTTTACTTCCGCCAGTTGTTTGGAAGGATATGCATTCCATAATTACAGAAAGTTTATTATTTATTCAATATACATCAATTATGTCTTCATTTTCAACCTATATTTTCTATATGTATATAACTGTTATATTAAATATGTTACAAATACATTTTATTAAATCTGATTTGAATCAATTCCAAATGCAGCAACACTGTTTTTACATTTTATCTCTCAAGTGTGATAACTACTTTGTTTTATGATAATCAATAAAAGATACTGAGTATATTAAAATCTGTTCCAACATCTAAATTCAATGCTTCTATTTTTTTGAGGTATTCATATTTTACTTCAATCCATTGTTGTATTTAGCTTTGAAAATAAAGTTTCTAAAATCTCTGCATTATAATGGATCATTATTTAGACATGCAAGACAATTTCATAATTAAGAATAGAGACCTTTTTTGCTGGAGGGTTTTGCTAATGTTCAACAGCCAGTAGCACTGCTATTTTTTAAATTTTGTTTAGTTTTTTAAATTATTACAATTCTTAGATATATTGAAACTTAACAATATTCTTTTACAATTTCACTCCATTTTATTTATCTAATTATTTATTTTTGATATTGGTCTCAAGACTGCTAGGAGAGAAAAAGTACTTGACTAATTTTGATACATTGGATCATTTAAAAAAAATTAATTTCCATAAAACAAATACATTCTGTAATTGTGCCATCTTCAGAAAAATATTAAAATTAGCACAAATAATAATGTATCCCAATTTTCTTGAAAGTTTTGCTGAAGTTTTTCTTTCACCCAGAACATATTTAAAATTTTTGTCAAATGATAAAACTACGAAAATATTTGTTTTATGGAAATAGTTCAAGCTATGTGACATTTTAAAAAAGCGTTACCTTAAAAATTAATAATTATGCTGTATACTTCAGTAAAATAACAAATAAACAACTGACCTCATCCTGAGACATAATGTCCAGTTCTGCGGCAAGATTATTTTCACCAGTAGTAAGCATTCTCCCAGTCTCCAATCCTGCATGAAGAAGGCTTGCCTGTAGTTCTTCGTTTACTTCCTGGAGATGGGAATTTTCGGCTCTTAGGGCAGACATTTCTTCATGTAATTCCTCTAATCTTAAAGTTTCTGGGGAAGTTGTTGGCAAAGCTGGTGTACGAGTTTCCATTCTTAGTCTTTCAACTTCTTTGGACAGTTCATCCAATAAATGTGTTTGGATGTCATAATCTCGTTTTAACCTATAAATATATTCCATTTTTCATAAAAAAATTATTTACAATTCAGGCACATAATTATTTAATAGTGGTGAAATTACCTATTTTCTTGTTCTTTGAAAGTTTTCATTTCCTCTTTACTTCGGTTGAGATCATTAGTAAGATCCTGTATTTGATCCATCATTTCTTGTCTTTGAGTTTCGAATTTATCTATTCGTGTTCGTTGCCTAGCTATTTCCTCTTTTAAACTGGAACATTCTGTTTCAGAAGATTGTAATCGAATGCTAGCATTTTCAAGTTGGAGTTGTTTCTCACGTTCCATTCTGGCCAGTAATTCTTTGGATCTCCTTTGTTCATCCTAAAAATAATTAACATTATTTATATATAGGGTGTTCATTAAGTACCTATGTACAATACATTCAACAGACGATTACACAGTCACACAAAAAAAGAAAAGTTGTCTGTACATTTCATGCGACATATGTTATCTGTAGTATTTTTGCCTCCTGATCACGAATATGGTGTCAGAATTGAACTATAAGGCCGGTGTCCCATGCATCCGAATTCCGACGATACAAAGGTCCGAAAGTGTTCCTATTGGTTAATATACATTCAAATTTTTATCGTTCATTTTCATCCGAAATTTTTTAAATTCATACAAAGTCGGAAAAAGTAGAAATAATTTTAACTTTTATCCGAAATCGTACGTTTTTTAACCTCACTTTTTTATTTCTTAACTATGATTGTTGTTTGGTATATTTACTGTCAAATAAATGTTATATTATAATGTCGAATGTAGAAAATACAATACTACGTATATTTTCTACGATATATATCTATGGTTGTCATTTGAAAATGTTTCACCTTCATCTTGTAATAAATTCCATGGTTCTATACTTGATTTCTATGAGATTAATTTCGGATGCATTTGAATTTCAATATTATCATACGTAAAATATTTTCGGATATCGTACATCGGATTTCGGATGCATGGGACACCGGAATATTATCATTCGTACGAATTAAAATATTATCGGATATCGTACGTGAGATATCGGATGCATGGGACACCGGCCTAACATCACAGGAATTTCCTAACCTCAAAAAACGGGTAAAAAATAGCAAAAATTCATGAAAAAGTGGTAGGAAAAATACAAAAATTTTTTTTTCTAACATTCATGTTGGACTCCGCCCAACATGAATGCGCGGTCAGAATTAATGGTTCATTTTCTAACCTCAAAAAAACTTGTCAATTAAGGTCAGATATCACGAATTTTCAAACAATAACAGATTCGCGCCAAATTTGGTATACGGGGGTTTTCTGAGTCGCTGATCACGGATCTGAGGTCAATTTTGCAAAATTGAAGATGGCCGACCTTTTCAAAAAATAACAGAATTGCAGCAAATTTGGTATACGGGGGTTTTCGGGGTCGTTGATTACGTATTCGAGGTCAAAATTGCGAAATTAATTTTGTAATATTTTATTTTATAACCTGAGTGCCAGTTACGAGCTCCGTGAACCCGCTATCTTGGAAATACGATATGATATGATAATGATTCTGTAGAATACATACTTTTGCATGAATAAACACTTGTTCTCTAGCCACCGAGACATAAAGTCCTCTGTTTGTGAATCTTTTATAATCCTTTAAAAAAAATTAAAGT
Organism: Anoplophora glabripennis; assembly: GCF_000390285.2. Classification (NCBI taxonomy): domain Eukaryota; kingdom Metazoa; phylum Arthropoda; class Insecta; order Coleoptera; family Cerambycidae; genus Anoplophora; species Anoplophora glabripennis. The sequence continues at coordinate 125 of NW_019416322.1, read as the reverse complement.
TATTAAGATTTTTTAAAAACAGAGTAGTTAACGCAAAACGCGTAACTGGTGTCAGAAGTGGGATAGCTAAGAAGAGTCATTTTCCAAAAATTGAAAATCGACGCTGGTTTCAACCACTTACTTCG
>NW_019416321.1:827836-836638 GCF_000390285.2 Anoplophora glabripennis | reverse complement strand
TTTTTTATTAATAACATCTAAATAACATAAATTATAAATTACACTGCTAATACTGCCAAATTACAACAAAATTGGGTAAAGGTTATCAAAGATTTTTATAAAATAGCAATTTTTTTATAAAAGTTTAACACTCAAATCTAAACACTAAAATCACTCAAATAATCGTCTGTTAAATTTTTTATATATACTTAATTAACACCCTATATAGTGACAATACTTTGTATGTTTCTAGGTAATGTCTTATATAATAATTTAAGGGTAACAAATATATGAGATCTCTGTATTCAAGTAGGTAATTTTTTTTTTTTGTAGTGTACTATAATTATGTGGTGGTAATGAGGAGATATTTTTAGGCAAATGATATTTTACATTTAAGTTAAAATAAATTAATACTTTGCCTGTCTTAAATCAAACACTTCTAAAAACAAGAGGTTATTAGTAATATTTAGATTTTTAGGTAATACCTACCTACTATTTTTAAAAAAGTGTTTCGCACAATTTAGAAAAGGGTTAAATGAGTTTTTAAGAAGGAATGGACACTGCAATTTTTTACTAAGAAATTAATATGTATGTCCAACTTTAAATTAGAATTACAGGGCAGGTGAGTGTAGGAGTGTCCAAAATATTGTAATTTAACCAAACTTACCTATATACAAAGTTGCACCCCTGACAAATTTAACAAGAGTAAAACATTTTTAAAATTAAATTATACTGTGAATTAATATTATTATTTTTCAATTCGGTCAATGAACAAAAAAAATTCGGTACAATTTTAGGGGTGAGTCATTCCCAATGAACACCTTGTGTTTCAATTAACTTTAAATCATAGTCAAAAAAGACCAGTAATCTAAATCATGTACCAAATTTGGTTCTTCTGCGGTAAAGTGTTGTAGATATTAATTTTTTTCGAAATTTAGGGCCCCACTTTGGGGGCCAATAACTCCTCAGAGGTGCAACTTTGTATATAGGTAAGTTTGGTTAAGTATTTTGAAGACCTCTGCATGCACCTACCCTGTGTCAGTTCTTATGCGGGACACCCTCTATATTTTCTATGTGTATCTACAGGTATGTGAGGTAATTACTGAATTTTCATTTCCTTCAAAAGCGGAAGTTTAAATTTTTAACGGAAGAAGGGAATGAAGTGTGTTTTTTTAAAGTATAATGTAAACAATTTGTAATTAACCGATTTTTCATTTTTATGAACATTTCCTTCTACTTCTTCCCACGACTTATATGAAAATTGCAGTGTCATCAACAAAACTTAATATGTCTCCAAAAATTGAAGGTTAAACAGGTCTTTCGTGTATATATTAAAAAGTATAGGACCAAGTACTGTTTCCTGTGGCATCCCGAATAATGTGCTATTTTTTTTCAAATCATCTAAACTTTTAACTGCTTAGTCGTATTTACTACGAAAATTTCAAAATTCTTATACATTTCTTCCTTATAAGCATAAATGAATAAATTTATTTGTCAATTAAATCGATGTCCGTCTAACATGTATTTAATGAGCAAATACATTTATTAGGGGCTGGAAAGCCCGGCACTAAGATTATTAACAGAATATTTTTTGCGGCTGCCTTCTTATGTATCGGCAGGAGAGTGTTATGGTACTATATACTGAAAAAACAATTACTTTCTATTAAAGGAATCGGTTGTTTTGAATGCAGTTAGTTTACATTTATGCTAGTTACATTGAGATAAACCATTCATACATTCAATACAAGTCATTTGATTTGTTTGAATTAAAAAAAGAAACAGTTTGCAACAGATTTGTCTATAATTAACAAATTAGATTTAATATAACCATTTATGATTTTAGAATATTTGTTAGGCGAATTAAAAGAATAAATTTTTAATACAAATTTATATTCGTTTTTATTTAATAAATATTATTTTATATTGGCCTATCTAACGTTACAATTAAACTTTAAAGGAAAATTATTCCAAATATATAATTTCTTAAATGTGAACCAGCTGGTTATAAAAGTTAAATTTTTATATAGTTTAAAACTATTATCAGTTCAATAGTAAAATATATTATTTAAAAATTATTCCAATCACGTGACCAAGTTGTGTTCTCCCCTGACAGTCGTATCTTCGCCATCATGGCGACTATGTATGCAAGGTGCCTGTAGTGTATTGTGTAGTTCAGTAGGCTAGTATGGACCTCGGTATGGACTACGAGTATATCAAAAGGTAGTGTTTCTTGTTGTTCTTAGATCATATTCATAATATAACATGTGCATATAGTTACAGAGTGCTGTGTGCTGTGTTCCGTTTACTCATCATTAAAATGGATGCAGAAACTGTGAAAGTTAGGGTCAAACAAGTAATAATCGTCAAAAAGTCAGTTTTAAATAAGGACATAGTGTTGCTGTTGTAGTTTCATAAATTTATAATAAAACCCAATTTAACAATCCGCCAATTATTTTTAATCATTAAACTGTCAACAACTATGACAAGTAGTTTTGATCGATATATGTATGTATATAATAAGTTCGGAAAATACAAATCTTAAAATTAATTTTTAGCAAAAATGAAATGTTCGAATAAAAGTATCGTATATACTCGCATGTGCTTCTCTATTAGTAGATCTCAACACTATGTACCATTTCAAAAATTATAAACTTAGTTAGATAAGTTATCTAATTATCAGTTTAATTAAATTTGAGAAAGTACATAATTTTGAGACTAATCAAGAAAGAAATACGTCCAATTTTAGCGAAAAAAACAATTCACTTTTTATAAACCATTCATTTATTAATATTAAAATAACCTATTTTCACTGAAAAACTGTTAGTTCACATTAAGCTAAGATATATTTCTAATAATCTTATGTCATCTACATCTTAAAATATGTAGATTAATAATAAAGAGGCGAAATGTGATATTACACTAAAAATAAATTAACATTCAAATAAGATTTATTACAAAACTATGAACTTATTATTAGTTACTTTTCATAATATTTATGCTAGGCAATATCCAAAACTAGGATTAGTTCATGGCAAACGATATTTATTTAGTCCAAATAAATCCTTTTTTCAGTGTATAACATCGCGGACCAATTTGATTTTTCTTCTATTTCCACAAACCGTTTAAAACACATGTTTAACATCCTATAGGTACTGAATCCAAAATCGGTTATATTACATAAAGTGAAAAAAATATGACGCGCCTCACTAACAATTATTTTGATTTTTTCTTCTTAATTAAGGAAAAAATTATTAAAATATGTCACTTGCCACTATCACATCGTTTAGGTATATGTTTAAACCCGACGAAAACAAACACTGGCGTTAACAAATATAGAATACAGCAAGTACTTCGTATACCACGAGCTTTGGCTAAAAATGTTCGGTCTGTTTGTTTGTCCGCGGCATTTTCGGTTCGTTCGAAGCAAAATGCTTCAGTCACTATCCACCTTAAAATGCGTGAGTTCACAAAGCCCTCTGGGCATGTAATTTTGTATAGCTAATTTGCGATAATTAATTAATTGTAAGAGGACGTTGATGCCAATTGCAGCAATAACGTCACTCTGGGCTGGTGGTGTAGATGCGTTTAACTCGAGGTAGATTAGGTCGAAAAATAAAATTATTAAAAAAATCGTAAGCTTAATCGTTTAATTAACTGTTAATAAGCAAACTTTCCTAGTTAGTGCTCGTATATTTTTTCAATATTTTGCCGGATGCGCCAGTCAGATTTTTTTCTTTCACACATTTTTTTTCATAAAGTATATGTTCGCGATGAGTTCGAGATCACTCAATAGTATGTTAGCAAAATGTTTACTTTAATATTGCGAGTATCTTCTATATTTGTTCACGTCGACCTCGCCAAAATATCCTTTGACTGTCATATTTCTGCATATTCACCAATATCGCGAACCACACAAAACGCAAACACTGAAATAACTTTATTGTGCGTAAATTTATTTTGAAAAAACAGTAACAAATGCAAAAAAGCAACGCAATCTAGCTAGAGCAACACCATACAAGGTCACAAGCAGAAGCATGAGCTTGATCGTGAGCAATGTTTTCTAAAAGTGAAACTGTTACTTATAATACGGGACACATCTAAATGAATGTTTACAAAATCAATAGCAGACATAACGAGAAAAGTTATTAACTCCCATGTGATTGCAAGTCCCATAGAAGATTACCTCCATTGTACTAACATCCACTTTTAAAAATATTTGCCATCCATCAACAACCCGTTTTAGCCACTTCTTTTTGTCATGCCTCTATTTTGCAATAATAATTAATAGCCGATAATAACAACATTTCGTTATCATCCATTAACGACCCACACAAACTCGATCAGTGAAATGCTAAGAGACATATTTTGACATTTTTGAAAAACAGTAATGAATGCAAGAATTAACGCGTCATGTGAGATGTGGACATATCGTAACACAGAATTAGTGAGGACAAAATAATAATCATAACACCGATTACGCAACCGGCCACGACGACAGTGACGACTGCGACACCGACACCGACATCGACAACGATAACCCCAACAACAACCACAATAACAACCAAACGATAACTACAATGACAACCACAATAATAACAATAACAACAACAACAACAACATCAACACTAACATCACCATCAACAGCGGGAGAAACAACAACAATAATGACGATTATTCATTCCAAAATATATATTAACATGTCAATAATATAGAATCAAATAAACAACATATATCTAAATTTGAAGCGATGAATAAACCTACTATAGTTAATCACAGATGTGGTTTTGCAGAATTGTATTTGTACGTGATGTTTATAATTGTAACCATGATACAAAAAATAAGTATACATTAAATGAACAAAGGAAAACAAAAAATCACAGTTCGGTCTAAAAGAGAATATTTATATCCAATCTGTAGATATAACATTATAGATAGGTAGGTATTTATTTTAAAATACTAACAGAACTATACGCATATACTGACACTGGTTAATTTCTGATGTTTTGCTGAGATATGTTTTCTACTTCCTGGATAACTGACAAATAATGTCTGGGTGCTCTTTAAGCCATTGTGGGTTTTATTTACATCGGTACAATGGTTTTTTCCAATCGCTGATTACTCAATTCAGTTTGAAATCTCGAAAACTACTTTCTAGTCTCCAGACGTTAGGACCAAAACAGGAAGTTATTCTGTCTTTAAATTTATATTCAGAGAGTGAAAGTACCAAAGGATAGGATTTTCTCAGTAATTTAAGTAGTCGTCATAATATGTACTTACAAAAGCATTCAGACGTTTAAATTTAGGTATCTTAATAACTTAAATACAAAAGAGAGTAGTAGATAGCACAAGTACGTGTCGAGGTGTATACCTAAATATTTTATTGAAGAGAATTAATTAATACCATACTTGAAGAACCCAAAGCAATTAACTCTGTAACATACGAAGTAAGCAGTAAGCATTGTTTTTTTGGTATGTTAACGTATCAAATTGAAACATGAAACATCTTTTGGAAAGTCATATTTTACTTTAAAATTCTCCTACGACGATGACTTAGTGTCTTGTCAAGTAAATTAATGATTTTACCCGATGTTTCAATATTAATCACGATCGGCGTCGCGTCACTTCTCATGAATGCCAAGTAGCTAGCCTGCACTCCACCAAGCTATTAATATAAAGTGTAAAGAGGAACGTCCCCAATATGATTCCTTGAGGGACACCATACGTATCTCTTTGTAAACTAATGTTAATCTTTTCTGTCTAGACCATCTATTCTCAGTCTGATGAATAACTTTTAAGTAAATAAAACATTTACCTAGGACTCCATACTTTTCTATTTCCTCTAATATAACTTTTAAAATCAGACACTGTCAAGAAATATGCCAATAACAATTGGTACTTTTTTTACCTAATGATATGCTGTTAGAAAATATTGCTTATGCATCTTGCAAAAACTCAATATAAACCGCTGACTAACTACTCGGTCCTTAAGAAAAGAAAAATGTGCCAGAGAGGAGAGAGAAAGCTCACAGGAATCAATACCCCAGTTCTAAAGGAACCCGTTTTCGCCCATGTTAACAGGCAACTTTTAAAACGACTTAATAAGCGAATTTCCAGCGAGGGTGTGCATCTATGAATGACAAATGATTATGGCGAAATAAAGGAGGCAGAGAGAAATTAGACATCCCAGGATGACATCATCAATTTCTCGAGCCGGGAGCAGCCGCAGAGACGGCCAGCAGGCGGTGAACGGCGGACAGCGGCTACTTGTAGACGAGGAGGCAGGCAACCCGGGGGATTATACACTGAGAAAAATTTTCTTAATAAATCACAGATAAAGAATGAATATTATCAAGTTTTAAACTAGCCTTTAGATAACTAGTAATGTATGTATCCAGATTTATACTGAAGAGTCTTTTTCTAAATTCATATTATAAGTTTATCAAATTCATCAAAAAATTTCCTGTCTTCTAGTTTAAAAAAGCGGACTAATTTAGAATTATTATTATTGTTTTCTTCAGTTTAAAATAAGCTGTAAAGCTATTCCTTTTGTCACTACTTAGCGATCATGGAAAAATATATGCAGTCTTCACCAATCAGTATTGCTTAAACATTGAGCCCCTGATCTTTTTTCGTCAACTTTCTGGGCAAATTGAAGAAACCTACCAAAATTGTCAAATTTAACCGATTCTGAAAGTGGTGCGATAAATCATTGACCATTTTACGCACTATAGTGTAAAATAATTATTTATGATACAAGTGTTAAAAGTATCACGAACAAAATAAAATGACTTTTAACAAATGTTCATAAAATATTTTTTGTAAAATTGTTATTAAAAAATACCCTCTGTTGGTTTGAACTTCCGATCTATCGCTTACGTGTCGGAAGCGTTGACATTGAGCTACACGTTCGTTTCAACTATATGTGACAATAAAGTGTATATATCAAATTCAGGTCAGGTACTGGATAAAGGGTAACTGAGTAAAACATTTGTAAGTTGTTTAGTGTTTATTAGTAACTACGTCCTTAAATATTGTAAATTTTGTGGCTAAAAAATGGATTTTGAAGAAAATACAGGAAATTAAAGTATCACATGTTGTAGAAGCCGCAAATATGACAACTTTAGATCTGTTGCCTTAGAAATCGCGACAACAATATGATATATTATACAGGGTGTCCCAGAATAGCGTGTACAATGGAAGACCACAGATTCGTGGATTCAAAATAGGCAGATTTAGGCTAATTCACATATATCCGAAATCGCTTTGTTTAGCCGCTAGATGGCCTCAAAGTTCGTGAAAATTTTTTGAATTTTGTAAATATCTTGAAAATGTATTAATCGATTTTAATTGTTTTTATTATCCACCTAACTCGAATACGTATTATTAGATTTTGATTATTTTTATTTGATAGGTGATACCATTTGGAAGTTTTTGGACCTCTTGTAGAATTTTGATTAAATGAGCGCTTTGGGTACAAAAAAATAAATTTTTAAATGTAGACATTATCTTGCCACCCATATTACAATACTTAACAAAGTGTTATTGTAGGTTCAAATATAATTTCAGTTTAATGTTTCTAAATAATATATTCATTCTCAATTTACAATTACAACTTTATATTATCTTGAAAATAATGCATTTTACTATATATTTAGTATACAGCACCTTATTAAGAATGTCATTTTTAATGACAGTTTTACAAAAGATCTGTTACTTGCATTATACACATTCCTAGGTATGCTAAGTGAAATAGAAGCGAATATTTTTATGAGTGTACATGCACATCATTCTGCCACGCCGTTACCATTCTTCGGGCGGTGGAAGAGGCTCGTCTGCCACCGGTAGTAGATTAATGATTGTTCTTGTGAGTGTCTAAGCACGCGACCTACCTCAACCTTAAGATAAATGTGTATTTGATAGTAGTAGTACAGCCATGACTTGGACTTTAGAGTTATGAAGTCGTTCCCGGGACGGAACTCCGTGGCAGACGCCGGCACCCATTAATATCAAATAAATTCACCAGCCCCAGTCACCCTCTAGGTTTTATAGCAGGACCGTAACTACGCCAGTGACGACGTAATCTGCACCGATACTGGAAGCATCGACAACTAAGTACACTGCACGTCTGCTCATCTCGTCATTCACTTTTACTTGGTTTCTGTGATACTTGTAAAAACGAAAATAACGAAATAGGGTGAAAACATATTTTCAGATAAATTAAATGAAATTAGAAATGTTAAATAAGTATAAACGTTGTTTCATTATTAAGTATTTTCATCTGACGGTTAGTATCGAATATACTTTACAAGCATCACATTCAGAACTAACATGCAGACAATTTTAATTTCGGTTCGGTTTTGCGCTGAAATTTTACATGGTATAGTAATTTACCTTTAAAATTTGATTTCAGAGGATTTACCTGTGAACCTTTTTATTAATCGAACTTAAGGTAAATGATAAATTCAGTTATAGACTAGGCGGTATCTGTTTTGGTTTGGGTGAATCGTATATCCACGGAGATTTTTGGCTTTTTGGCTTTCAAATATCACTAGAAATGAAAATTTTTCTATGCGTATAAAAAAAACGCGGTTAACTTTTGGCGGCACAATATGTTAAAAAAATTCGAAAAATGTAATTTTTTTTTCCTATTTAATTATGTATCTTTTCAAGAGTTGATTTTAGTCGAAAATGGAAGAAGAAAAAAATGTTTGTAATTAAATTTTTTATAAAATATGACTAGTTACAAATCGAATGAATCATGATTATTATTGTAAAAATCGAAAAAATCGCCAAAAATGGGGTTAAAAAACATTACTTTTTAGG
>NW_019416321.1:816057-827366 GCF_000390285.2 Anoplophora glabripennis | reverse complement strand
TTTTTGAAAAATTCGAATCCGTCAATTAGGAGAGCTCTGCAGCTTGTTTAAACATTGGTCGAATTTTTATACTTATAAACATTTAGAATAACTTTGTGAATATTGAACCAAATCAATTTTTTTAAAATAAGTTTTAAAAGTTCTTTGAAAGACTTCTATAAAAAAAAAAACAGATTGGTCAATTAGTTACGTAGTTATAGCCGATCAAAGTTAACCGTCATTTACACTAAATGTACTGGGACATCCGGGCTAATTTTTCGAAAAATACCTTTGGTATTCCGAGTACTTACCAGGTCTAAGTTTGCAATACTTTTCTTCATTAGCAACCTACTTTAAAACGTGTTTAAAGTTATTTATGCAAGCGAGAAATTCAAGAAAATCGTACGGATGGTGGTGGTGGGGGAAGCAGAGAGCGCGGCCTCTTCGGCCTGCTCGAAATTGAATCAGCGAAGTTCAAAACCGCGACGAGCTTAAATATTTGTAAAATCTGCTTCTAGAGGTCCGATTTTGATGAATTTTTTTAGATCGATGTCTCGCGAGTTAAAAAAAAACAATTAGCGTATTTTCATATACCTCTCGTACAAAATTCATATATTCTATTGTGTTGTATTTTTTCATAATTAATACTGGATCTTTAAAATATTTACCCTGAAATACTATTAAATTTTGACCTTGAATATTTCTAAAAGGGTTTTGAAAAAAAACGCAAGAGACAAATTTTGTAGATAATAATTAAATACTCTACCACTTTCATGTAACTTTATTGCTATCCAATGCATTGGGCACGAGATATTCGCGAAAAGCCTTATTTTTAAACTTTGACCTTGAATATCTCGAACAGATCAATCTTGTAGATAATTAAATTTTCCGATGCATAGAACGCGAAATATTTGCGAAAAAATTTTGACTTTCAATATCTTGGATAGCTTTGTTGTGATTTTTGACATTTTTGCGAATTGGGTTTTAGGATTACCTCAAAGAACGCCTGTGCAAAAATTAAAGCTTTTTTTGCTCATGAGTGTGAATAAATAGGAACACTGTAAGTGCGAGTTGAGTGAAGAATTTGACAGTTAATTTTTTTCTGTGACAGACGGTATTTTAATAACCAACAAAACCAATTGTGTTAGCTAGATATATCTGCATAGTTAATAAAGAGGGGAGATTAGGTCTATCTGCTACGTTAATAAAATGAAACTACGCTAGATTATTAATATCCATACATCACTTTACATAAACGCAAGTATCCATGATTTGAGAATATAGTTTAGTGCAACTTCTTTAAATCTGCTATGTGTTATTGGTAAAGATTTCTACATTTACTAAATGAAACCATACTATTTATTCTATGTTGCAATTTTTATCTGTGTAACTTTTTTCAAATTCATTTTAAAAATTATCCTAATTTTTCAACAAATGAAGGTACTATTATTGCCCGTTCACTCGGTATGAGTTCGGTTATTTTATGCAAATGATAAAAATATCGAATTGTATAGTGGCGAACAATTTTAAATCTGCAGATACAAACGATAGAAAGCTCAGATCGATTCAATTTACTCTGTGCTTCGTTAAAGCAACAACTCCGTACTAACAATTAAAAAGAATAATAATAACAAAGTTTCATTAAAATATTGTTAATGAAAAAATACCTACTTGTATTATTAAAATTTTTAAGCTTCTGGTTCCTAAGCACAAGTGATTACTTTGGATAAAGATTAACACGCACGAAACTCATGCACAATATATACAATACAATTATAGGATTTCTGCATTTTGAGAATACAAAAAATGTATAATTTTATCAGTATAGATGTTATTAAATCTTAAATTTAGTTGCTTCAGCTAGTTACGGGCCTGTTGCATCCAGCAAAACCCTGCCAGGCACTTTGTTAACATGACAGTACAAAACAAAAGCACGGACGGCGTGCAAAAGTTTATACCCGAGTCATTTGTTCATCGAAGCAACATTTATCACCACCCGTACCATTGATTTATGGTTTTCGCACTAATTAATAAATGATTTAGGAATATGTCTTGGATCTATACCCGTGGAATTAATAACGGATTGGATATTGTAGTAATTTTAATTAATCACGACGAGAAAAGGAAAATTTATAACCCAGAATTTATGAAACGGTGTATTTATATCTGCAGTTGTGTTGAATTTACTTTGAAAGAAAGTGTTTATGGATGATAACGTCACATATGAAATATATTATATAATTTTTAACGGGTTGAAGAATAAGTTCGTAACGTTTTCATGGAATTCAAAATTTATTTCTTTTCTATAAACAAAATACATACAACTAATCAGGGATATAATCTTCTCCATTGCTTATAATTGCTTGCCAATGATCTGGCAGTGTTTCTATGCCAGGACCAAGGATCAAGACCTGTGGTTTCCAAGTGAAGAATTCACCAAGGCAATGTTCAAGAGCAACGTCATCGTTAAAGAAGATTCCCCGAAGGTTGCTCGCCAGAGAGCAGAAGATATGGATGGATTGAGGGAGATGAGGGGAATGGGGAAGATGTGAATAACCTGGTATTTTTTATATTGAATTGTCATTTGTCAACCCTCAACAGTTATGGTTAGATTCTCCGGAAGTAATTCACCATTTTTCGTCACCATTATTAACAATATGAAGCAATAGCGATCGATGCTTACAAGCCAATAAGAAGGCACAAATATTAACATGCTGATTTTTACTGTTTTTGTTCAAAACACGGCACCTATAGGTACACCAAAATTTTGTATTTTGTGTAAGTAATATAAATTATTATTATGGTCAACTAGCACATCATACAGGAAGTGGAAAACAATTTGCATGCATTCGTTTTGCAGTTTTAGCATTTTGTCTGCATTCACCGCATATCAATAGTATATTCACCAAATGACAGCTAAGAAACACCTAAGTTTAACGCAAGCAGTTCAATATCCGGAATATTAATATCCGGTGGTATCAAATAATAATGAAATGCTCAGTTCCATAGGAGAGCGCTGGCCTTCTATGGCCTATATTAGAGAGATCCCCCTGAGCAACATCACCACCTTTTTCTCTGCAATAGGTTGGTTGACGGCTCAGGTGGATTAATCTCCTAATGGGAGGAGGTACAAGGGGCCCAATGGGGCCTAAGTGCTATAGCTTTAAAAGCTACCTTCCCCACAATTCCAAATTCCAATTTCAAATTCCCAGTTCCATAGTGGACTTTGTTTCAGATATTGGGCTAAATAGTAACAGTAAATGGTAGTCGAACATTTGTACGCATCATTAAAAATATTTCTACAAAACGTTTACTCTGGTCAGTTTTCAGCAATTGGATTCTTTTATCAAAACTTACCTTCCAGTAAACACCTTGTGACTGCATAATGTACAATAAGCATCAATAAGTACCTTTCAGAAGAAATTTTACAGACTGGATTTGTTTTCTTCAGTTCTCTAGGAACAATTTTTCGCTGCTTAAAAGTTGTTTGTTTATTATTAACCTAACCTTCTGTCGTTTGTAATTATGTACAGTTACTTGCGGGAATAATTTTATAAGTAGATAATGTTTATTAGTTTTGGGAACTTGTAATATCTTTGTCATAAACAGTAAAGAAGCGTAATTGCGTTTTTACATATAAAACCGTAGGGAGAAAGTTGAAATATTTTAATACTGTCAGACGAGCTACGCTAAAATTAAAAACATGATAAACATTTGGTTAAACCGCTTACCTATGTCTTGTTTTTTTTTTCATTACGATGCATCAGCGATTATGCTTGACAATTTCTCGGATAGAGATTATGAAAAATATTTGTGGCATGTAATACCTGTTATCTCTCTGAATTTTAATCTAGATCAGAAGATATTATAAACATCTCTTAAGTATAATTCTTATAAAGGTTTTTATTTTAGAGCAGCAACTTTAAATACTTTTTTTGTATGAAATTTGTATAAATGGCGTTCTGATGTGATTTTCTTCAAACAAATAGGTTTCAATCTGTCACTTTCTCATTTTCAACTTTGTCTTATTGAGAAAATTTACTATAGTATGTTATATGTTTGTAATGCTAGTATGTTAAAATATTACCAATATTAAATTATCACAAATGCAAAAGTTGAAAGCAAAAGATGTAAATAGTATTTCATAATTTGCCAAGCTGTAAACATCGTTGAGTTACGCCTAAAATAAACAAAAGCAAGTCAAAATTAAGTAAATAAATGGTGAACTTAGTTACCAGTTTTAAAACGTCAAACGACATTCAGAAGTAATCTGCCATCTGTCAAAAAGTGAAATTTTCCATCAGTTAAAATTTTTCCCAACTAACCAAATACCTACTGGAAACTTATATAATGGGAATAAATGTTATTTAACCAAAAGTGCAAAGTATAAATTGTCAAATAAAAATTAGTGAAGTGCAGTGGGAAAATACAACGGCAGGTTAAGTACAAACTCTATTTACCATTGGAAAATCAAGCACATGGGACCAGTTTGACGACCTAGAGCACCGAAATCCAGCATCAACCATCACGAGGATTACGTCACCTGGAAGGCATCTACGAAACCAACAATACATAAATCCATACTTTTAAAAACTGGCCAATTTCAAAATCTCACCATACGAATTCGTAAATCATAATCAAATTGATAACTTAAAAGTAAATTTTTTCAAACCTACCAAAATCTAGAGCAAAAGTATAGCTGGTAAATTTAACATAGTACTTACTTAAGAACATAAAATATGTTAAATTGTCCAAATATTTGAATATGCAATACAATCTGTTAGTTAAAAGCTAAATTGAATTTTTCATTTTCTAAACAAATCTCATACTTCAAAATATGTCAACATAACCCTGAGGAAGAGTCAGCTCTAAACAAGTTCTTGTTGGCGTCCAGGCAAAATAAAATTAAATATACAACAACAAAATTAAAATTCAATTAGAATACAATAAATTTAATAAATAAAAAAATTAAATTATAAACAAATTATAATTAACACAACAAACATAACAGTATGTTGTCATTCTCACATATTTTGGTTTTTGAGACTAAAAATTGTGTTGATAAGCGAAAATATAAAAAAAGTTGTTTCAGAAAAAACTTTGAACTTACATTATGTTATTTTTTACCATCTAACTACCTTTTCGTTAATTATGAACAACTCAAACGTTTCAAAGTTGTAATGTAGAGTTCGCCATTCAAATTCAAGAGTTTTAGTTGTCCCTGTATACGAAAGTTCAGCGAGTAAACGACACAAAACCATTTCCCCACACTTTTTCCGGCCATCCCCAGGGGGGAAATTAATTATGAACTTAAAACGTAATACAACATCGTAGTTAGCATCTAGTTTGTTCCGCTGGTCCCGGACACCATCCAGTAAATTTTACCCACTAATGACGGGTGTATTCCATAAGTCACAACGTGGTGACTATGTAGTTGGCTCCAAATGGCAGTCGACCCCTGACCTCGCTCCGAACGAGATGAGCATCTCCAGAGAAAATGACCGCCATACGTCTCGCCGAGTGAAATTTCGTCACTTGACTGTCAGGCCGCAAGTAGGTCCGTAGTATGTCATTCCGCCCTAAATGGTCCCCATTACGTGTGGGTTCTCTCCGTGTCGTCCGTCAACCCTCGCGTGGTGATATCTGTCGTCCACGAATTGACTGGATAGAATTAAGGAACTACTGAAACCTTTATATTAATTATGTAATATCTTCAAATTATAGGTAGATACACAGGGTGTCCTGTAAATTATGTTACAAGCTTGGGTGATGATAGTACGTAAAACGATATGACTAAAAGTTCTGAATGCTGCAGTACATGATAGCTCCTTTTCCACAAATTATCTTTTTTTGGAAAGCCGTATTGGTAAGTTAAAAGCGTTGGATTGATATTTTAGCTTCTCTTATTCTCCATCTCTTTTTAATATGTTTGCATCTTATTTGTTCGTTTAAATATGAAAATTAAATTGTCATGTATCATGCTATTGTCAAACTTGTAATGAAATACAAAATGCAGTTTAGAGAATCGTTTTGGTTGTGCCGTAAACGCACAGCTAGAAAAAAGTTAACATGTTCGGCTTCAATTTAGAAATTACAAAAAATCAAAAAAGGAAGTAGCTTCTAGAAGCTCTAATACTTATACTTTAACCTTATAAACGTAACCTCTTAAATGCATTGTTTCACAGTTATACATCTTAAAAGGTACAAAAGATATTTCTATGA
Organism: Anoplophora glabripennis; assembly: GCF_000390285.2. Taxonomy (NCBI): domain Eukaryota; kingdom Metazoa; phylum Arthropoda; class Insecta; order Coleoptera; family Cerambycidae; genus Anoplophora; species Anoplophora glabripennis. The sequence goes on along the minus strand of NW_019416321.1, from coordinate 821,165 downwards.
TGTAACTTTTCTTTGAAAAAAGATAATGTAATAAGGTTGTCCGCTAAGGAAACCGATAAATAGTATGAATACAAATAAAATCCGGATTGCAGAAGGGCGTTTTTTTGGCCACCTTGTATAATGTTTTTTTGCTGAAATACATTTTTCTATGATGAAATGGCGAATACCATACAATTTTTGGAAATACTATGTAAAAGTTTAGGTTTTTCGTAAATTTACAACATGCGGAGAGATACCTGCTCAAGTATTATTTACATTCATTTCTTACGTACGTTTATTTATAAAAATACGATCAATTTTCAAAAAATAGTTTTGTAATAACTTCAAAACGACCACCAAATGAAACATGATTTTTCTGTTTTTCTTTTTTGTATACAGTATGTCCACGGATTGAGTGCACGTGGGATGTAGGATTGATAAAAAGTTTTCGAGTTGAAATTTGAGCCAGAAGCATTGTCCCTGCTTGGTCTTACTAAGGAGTCGGAAAAATTAATCCAATTAATGGCCTAATTCTTTGGTCTTCTAGAAGCCCTGATTTAACTCTAATGGAGTTTTATTTATGGGGCTATCTCCACCAGAAAGTCTATGGGTCTCCGTTGAATAACGATTTATTTAAATTTAAACGAATTCTGTAAGAGGAAAGTTAAATTTTAAAGGGGGTTAAAACTTTGAGGCCTGTTATTTTTGGGAAGGTATGTATTCTGCATGAAATAACGAGCGTTCAAATAAAAACGTGGTCGAAGTTGGCTCTGACACATTGTACGTAGGGAGTAGCTTATAGCGACCAACTTAACCGCATTTCTCAACGAGCTGTATAGCAGCTGTCAGTTTCAATAACGTTAATGACTATATAACTTTATTTTAAAGAATAATCGTGATAACAATAACAAACAATTAAAGGAGCTGCGGAAAGTGTCCCCCTCCTTGTTATAACAATAAATTAAAGCAGCTGCTGAAAGTGTCCCCCTCCTTGTTCCAAGCACTTTTCACACCTGTTCCTCAAAGAATTAAAGACATTTTCTAAGATGCTCGGGGTATTGTTAATTTCACGAATCTTGTCTATAAGTCGAGCCTGCAGATGGTTTAAATCAGGAATAGGCAGTTCAAAAATAGTGTTTTTAAGGTAAGGCCACAAAAAGAAATCACACGGCGTAATATCACATGACCTCGGTGGAAATTCATGTTCAGCATTGAGACTTATTAGTCGATTTTGGAAAACTTCCCTCAACATATTCATCGTCTCGCCTGCCGTATGTGCCCTTGCGCCATCTTGTTGAAAGTAAAAGTTTGTAATTTCGTTTTCTTCCAGCTGGTTAACAAAAGGAGCGATAATTTCTTCTCTATACCTTTGCGCAGTAAGAGTACCATTAAAAAAAATAGGTCCATAAATCCTCCTTCGATTGAGAGCACACCAAACTCCAATTTTTTGAGCGTGTAGAGGGCCCTCGACAAAAAAGTTATCTGGTTTTTCAGAAGACCACATTCTCATATTCTGTGAGTTTACGTAACCACTTAAATGAAACCAGGCTTCATCAGAAAAAAAGGTGATATTATGAAGTTCACCGTAGTTGTTTAAAAACCATTCACAAAATACAGCCCGTCGCGGAAAATCAACTTCATGAAGTTCTTGCTGACAAGTTAAACGATAGGAGAACAAACGCAAATCTTTTTTTAACACTGTGTGGCAGGTACCGACTGATACTCCCACCATTTGTGATAAAACACGTACAGAAGTTCTTGGCGCATTTTCCATTATTTGTTGGACATTTTCTTTTAATTCTTCAGTCCGCTTTTTAGGTCGGCCGCTTCCTTCTTTTCTTGTTACACTGCCCGTTTCACGAAAAACATTAACACAACGCTGAACTGCACTTTGAAAAATTTTGTACTCAACAACGCCGGGAAATTGATTTTGAAATTCTATGAAACATTCCTCAATAGAATACTTCCATATTCCATCAATCTTGCGTCCATTTCTAAAGTAGGACTCTATGATAAACACTTTTTGTTCTTGAGAAAACACCATTTTAAACGCTTTTTAAAACGAAAATATTCAAATTGATAGCGGCGATATAGCGCTTTGACAGATGACGTTTAAGTTCATTTGCTATACGCTACGCCCTACGTCCAAATTTTCAGAACCAACTTGACCACGTTTTTATTTGAACGCTCGTTATATAGTTATTTTTAACAGTTGTTAAATAGGGTCAGTGAAATGGTATTCTGTAAGACATTTAAAGTTAAATTTTAACCATTTCCGTTGAGTTTAGACGTTAAAAAGTTAATTTTAAATGTTCCTAAATTGGTCCTGTTAAACTAGTTTTTTTTTTCGTATAAATTGAAATCTGAAGAGATAAAATATGGCATTCAATGCATTTATTCACCTGGTACTTGTTGAAATTGACGAGAATAATGTAAGTTTACTTTGAAAAATTCATATAATTATCAAAATGAAGTTAGATAATCCGATTTTCTATTTCCTTCTGGAAGAGAAAATAAACTATATCAGAGGCCACCTCGTGATAACAGTGATCCTTTCAAGTTGCGAGACGTAAAATTTTAAAAGTTGTTTCGTCTTAATAAGCATTTTTGTCAGCAACTAATCAATCGCTTAATTGTACACTTAAATCAACCTTTAAGGGTAACCAGAATTCCTCCACACGTTCGAGTTCTAATAGCATTGAATTTTTTTGGACAAGGGAGTTATCAGCTCTCAGTTGGTCACGGATACAATTTTTCAGTGAGCCAACACGCAGTAGGCAGACGTGTAGCTGAAATCTCAGACGCTTATAATAATGTTTTTATTACCTGACTTGATAAAGTTCCTTGTCAACATTAACGAAAGAGAAGAAATAATAAGTGGGTTTAGAGACATGAACAATAAAAAGTTAGGTTAAATATCACCACTTTGTTCTCTTCGTAAAGTTGTTTGAACGCGTTTGAACTACAATTTCCGAATAACTACGATCTCTCTGACACGCTAAAATTTTAACTGTTAACTAGTTCGTTAAAAATTTACAGAATAGAGAAAAACTTTATAATCCAGAATTTTAACCATTCGTCAACTTTAATCTAGGCGCTTACAGAATAGACCATAATAAAAGTTAATAATAACTTAATTATCAACAACTTTTCTAAGTAAATATTTTTGATATTTTTTAAAACAAAGGCAAAAACGCCCGTTACTTACATTAATTAATTGAACTAATTTTTTCAACTTTTGAGTTTAAGACCAAGACCAAGATTTCCAGAAGTTCCAATTTCAACTCGAAAACTTTTTGTCTTTTACACCCCGCGTGCACCAATCCGTGGACACACTGTATAACCGTTGAAAGAAAAACAATAAAATGACAGGAAATAAGTAGTGCAAGCGATATATTCATTAGAAAATTGGAATCATTTAAAAAAAAATATTGATTGAAAACAAAAATGTGGTGTGTTTTTTTGATCAGAACCTATTATTGTTGTGATTTCGGACTCGCTGAACACAATCTGAAGTCAACGCCCACCATTTTAGAGTGGATTCTTTGAGAAAACGATTAAGCATTGAATCATCATGGGAGAATGAATAATATCCACTAGTTTTCATAAACGTTGTCTTTTAATTGGATTAGGTCTTTGACTTTGACTTGAGACTCGAAGAGAGGATCAAAGCAAATGGGATGAAAGGTTTAACACCCTGGAAAGGTGGAGCCTAGTATGGTTTACAGATGGCTCCAAAATGACCAGAGGGACGGGTGCAGGAATATATGCACTCAGACCCAGATGGAGTGCAAGCTACAGTCTGAGGGAGTTCCCTACCTTATTCCAAGCAAAAATTTTCGCGATAATTGCGTGTCTGGCAGAGAATGGTAGAGATTATAAACGTAAACTCATATACAGGGTGTTTCAAAAAACGTTCCGCTAATTTCTAGGGTAAATAGAATATTAAAAAATAATGTTAGTTTGGTTAATAAACATGTGTCCGAAAATGCCTCCTTCAGAAGATACGGCTCTGTAAAAGGGGCCCCAAAAATTCTTTTTTTTTATTTATCTCTGAGACGGTTTAAAATAGCTAAATGAAATTTAGACCACAAATAGGTTTGATTAGGTCTTGAAAGTTACTGCTGACAAACTTTTAATATTTTGTACAGGACCATCCCTGGAGGGGGGGTGCCACTTATTTTGCCCCCAAACTTTTTTTTACGGGGACATTTTTAATATTTTGGTAAAAAATAATATTTTTTAAATAATTTGCCATAAAAAAGGTACTCTTGCTTAAAGTCAAAAAAATTACCGGTTTTGGAGTTATTTGAGGTTTTAGCAAGTAATACTGACCGAATTAATAAAAATAAAATAATGATAATAAATAAACGCAGGGAATAATGACTGTTTCAGAAACAACAAGTATAAATTAGAGCAAATTATTTTGAGCTTAAAAGAGGTTTTAATTGCATGACACTTACACAGAATAAACAAAGGAAACTATTAAAAAAACAACAAATAACACAGAACAAACAGAAAAATATTGAATAAGTAGGTATGGATTTTTACATTAAATGTTCGAAATGTCCACCATGTTCCCGAATACATAATCTTAAACGTTTTTCTAGGGAAAACATAATTCTTTCAAGTGGCTGTGGTTCTTGAATTAACATTCTTAAATTATTTTCAACTCTTGCTTGAAGTTCTTCAATGGAATTTATTTCGCTGGAATATACTTTTTCTTTAACTAAACTCCACACAACAAAATCCAAGGGATTTAGGTCAGGGGACCGTGGTGGCCAGTGGATAGGAGCATCGGCACCCCGACCAATCCAACGATTTGGGAAATGTTCGTTAAGCCATCTTCTAACTTGTAAACTAAAATGAGGTGGGGCCCCATCATGCATAAAAAACATATTTCTTCTTAGATCAAGAGGCAAATCTTCTAATAACGGAAATAAACGATTATCCAAAAATTCATAGTAAACATCACCATTTAAATTTCCATCAAAAATATGGTAGGCAACAAGGCGGTTGCCTATTGTAGAAGCCCAAACATTCAACTTAAAATTATGTTGATAATGCCTTATACGTTTAACCTTTGGATTTTCATCGGCCCAGAAGTGACTGTTATGACTATTAAACAT